>NC_080164.1:46590030-46890030 GCF_950295315.1 Erinaceus europaeus
TCCCCCTCCTCTCTCATTTTCAACTTCTCTTTGTCCTATTCAATAAAACAGGAGGAAAAAAAAGGAAAAAATGGTTGCCAGGAGAGGTGGATTTATAGTGCCAGCACTGAGCCCCAGTGAAAATCCTGGTGGAGGAAAAAAAAAAAAAAAGAGAGAGAAATATGTAACATAGGTGCTTAGAAAGACATACCCAAAAATATGAACATTATTCTACAGAATAGATTGGAGGTGATTTTGGTATTTCATTCTTTAATTTCTCTCAAAAAATGGGGAGGAAAAAAACCATCTAAAAAATGTAGAAAATCTAGTAAGGTTTTTCATTCTAATTTTAAAACTTCTAAGAGTCATGATTTTAAAGTCACAATATATAAATCTTCTGTATAAAAATGTGCAGAGAATTTCTCTTATCTAAATAATAAAAATATTTATCAAATACAAAAGGGTAGAAATATTGCTTTATTTGGGAAACTTACATCCAAATTACTTTATATGTTTAAAAAAGTCCTAATGAGCATCCAAGAGGAAAACAGACAACTTCCACAGGAATAATAGACAAAACAATTGTGTTGATGATTGCCCCAAATAGCATTTCCTAAAAGAAAAGAATGCAGTATTTAACCTTTTTCTTTTGAGGCTAGGTATTCAATAAGTGAACTGCACACATCATAAATAAAATTGTCTTACTTTACAAGGAAGAAGAACTGTGATCCTGTTTTTGATGGCTATTAAATACAAATACAAGATCCACTCTTCTGATCAAGATGAGGGTAAAAAACATTCCTTAACATTGCAGTATTCATGCAATGAAATCCAAAGGTCTGTTGAATCCTCCTTTTCGATTCATGTACTGCCTATGATGAGGAAAGAAAAACCTTATTAGAAAAGAAATTCTCAATCTGCAAAACTCAATAGATTATTCTGGTTTCCTCTTATAAAGGAAATAATTACATGCTTCAGAAATTAAGCCTATAACTCACCTTTATAATGGGAAAGTCTAGAGTAAAAAGCACTTGAGGTTCTTCAATTAACAAGAGATTATTTCACTTTAAAAATAATCCAGTGCATTTTAGATGTTTTTAAAATGATAATAGAAGTATGGAAATACACTTTCAAAATCATTTAGAAAGATTTTTTAGTCTTAAAAAACCCCTTGGGCAGGGGAAGACAGCATAATGATTATGCAAAGAGACTCGCATGGCTGAGGCTCGAAGTCCCAGGTTCAATCCCCTGCACCACCATTAAGCCAAAGCTGAGCAGTGCTCTGGTAAAATAAGTAAGTAAATAAAATAAAAAAATTTTAAAGTCCCAGATAATAATTCTTTTTTTTTTTTTTGATAACACCAAACACCTAATTTAAGGAAACAGAAGTCCATAATAGCTACCCTTAAGTAAAAGCAATTGCACATTGTACTAGTCTCTCAATAAAACCTTATTTGGTTTTTTATTTTTATTTTGTTAACTTGATAGAACAGAGAGAAACTGAGAGAAGGATAGAGAGAAAAAGAGAGGCACCTGCTTCATAACTTAAGAGGCTAATAGGGAGTCGGATGGTAGCGCAGCAGGTTAAGCGCATATGACGCAAAGCACAACGACCATCTTAAGGATCCTGGTTTGACCCCGCAGCTCCCCACCTGCAGGGAAGTCGCTTCACAGGCGGTGAAGCAAGTCTGCAGGTGTCTGTCTTTCTCTCCCTCTCTCTGTCTTCCCCTCCTCTCTCCATTTTTTTCTCTGTCCTATCCAACAATGACGATGACAACAATAGTAACTACAACAATAAAAAATAACAAGGGCAACAAAAGGGAATAAATAAATAAATAAATAAGTAAATATTTTAAGAAGTGACTATACTTAACAGAAGACTATCTAAGGATTTCATTTAAAGATGAAATCCTTAGGTAATCAAGGCAAATAATTTAAGAAGGGTCTGTTTTAAACTCAAGATTTTATGAAATCAAAGCCTAGCAATTATGCTGCTTAAAGATCTGCAGCTCTTTTCATTTTTTTTTTTTTTTTTTAACCAGAGCACTGCTCATCTCTGGGTTATGGTGGTGTGGGGGATTAAACCTGGGACTTTGGAGCTTTAAGCAGAGACTCTGTTTGCATAACCATTATGTTACCTACCCCCACCCTAACTACCTTCTCTATAATGGTTTTCAGATGACGTGTAAACTGAGGTTTAGTTTAACACACCAGATTAGTAGCAAGGACTACTAAACTAAGACAGGGCCAGTATGAAAACTGCTGAAACAAGAAACTATGTAGGAAACGGACACATTTTCGAAGAACACCATCAACCCCTAATAAATTCTCAAGCATGGAACAAACATGTCCTTAGTTCAGACTAATGCAGACTATACATACCTGTACTTTCTTTTTTGAGACACATTTATAGCATAAGCATTTACAGAGCCATCCACCTTTTTCCCCTGGAGAAAAGCAAAAAATATAGAACATAAAGCCACAAGTATTATAACTCTTTATTCACAAAGTCATGTGTAAAAACACAAACCCATCCTTTTCCTTTCTTTTTTAAATTTATTGCCACCAGGGTTATCTCTGGGGCTAGGTGATGGCCCTACAAATCCACTGCTCCTGGTGGCTTTTTTTTTTTTTTCTTCTTTCTTTCTTTTTCTTTTTATTTGATAAGAGAGAAACTGAGACAGGGAATGGTAGGGGGAGGAAGGGGGAAGGGAGGGAGAAAGAGGAGGAGACCTGCAGATCTTCAATTCATGATGTATCCTCAAACCTGGGTCTTTGTGCATGGTAACACGAGCGCTCAACCAGGTATGCCACCACAAAGCCATTCTTAATTTTCTCAATTCAAACCAGTAATGCCTCCTCACAGTAATTTTGTTAAAATGTCATTTCTACACAATCACATCAATTAGAACCTCCTATAACACCCCAAAATACTCCATGTCTTTAACAACTCAAAGACATACAAGAAGAAGTAGACTACTTTTCATATTATTTTTTTTAGAAAAGAGGACTGGGAAAATAGCTTAGTGGTTATGCAAAACATACAAACAAAAACAAAACAAACAATAAACCCTCACAACTTTCTGTCTGAGGCTCCAAGTCCCAAGTTCAATTCAGAGCACCACCATAAGCCAGAGTTGAGCATTGCTCTGGTAGGAAAAAAAAAAAAAAATTCTAGAAAAGAATGCTTAAATTAAAAAAAAAATTTTTTAACTTTCTTTACTGAATAGAGACAGACAGAAATTGAGAGGAAAAGGGGTGATACAGACAGACAGACACCTGCAACACTGCTTCACCACTTGCAAAGCATTCCCCTGCAGGTGGGGACTGGGGGCTTGAACCTGGGTCCTTGTGGACCATTAACATGTGCACTCAACCAGGTGTGCCACCACATGGCCCCTAAATTTTTTTTTTTCCACAGGCCAGCAAAACAGTACATTTAGATGATGTAACGCTTTGCCATGTATGCAACCCAGGTTTGACTCAGGAGCCCAATGTACAAAGGAAATTCTGGTCTCTTTCTCTCTGAAAATAAATAGATATATGTGTATACTTATAGGCATATATGTATGTTATTATTTTCTCTTTCCATCATTCCTCCCTTTTCCCTTTTCTTTCTCCATTTCAAAGCTAGACAACATTCATTCCTTATCTGTCCTCTTTTTTTGTGTTATGAGGTTTGTATTTAGTTCAGTGTTGTTACCTGGGAACTGAATTTTAACTTCTTTTTCACAGTACTCCCCCTTCCCGTAGCTTTCTTAGTTAACACTATCATGCCCAACACAATAGGCTCCTTCTGCTTATACAGGGCTTTTTTTTTTTTTTTTTTTTTCCCCTTTTTTCCTAGTGGTGCTGGAGACTGAACTTGGGACATCTGGTCTTCAGGTATGGAAGCCTGTCTCATAAGTTGCTGTGCTATTTCTCCCACCTGCCTATCCCTGCATGGCATTTTCATGAACTTTTCACTTTTCTTCAAATGATCTGTACCCTTTTCTTGATCTCATTACTTCTACTGGCCTTTTACAATCTAACTCAAAGGGCCCTTTCCTCTCAATTTCTCTATCCTATGCAATAAAATAGAAAGAAAAAAAGAAAAATGGTCACAAAAAGTGGTGGATTTGTAGTGTAAGCACAGAGCCCTAGCAATAACCCTGGTGACAATAAATAAATAAATAAGTAATTTATTTAAAAAGATCTAATTTGAACTAGGAATATTAAAGGAGACCACCAGGGACCACAAGACAGGACTAGAACTACTACTCCAGGAACCCACCAGATCACCAGAACATCGAGAGACCACAACTCTCCCCAGATCTCCAGCTCTATCCAGTTGAGAAACTTCTCTAAAGAACAAGGAATATCAAAGATCACCTGAGACTGCAACAAGATGAGACTGGGACTACTTTGGAAACTCACCAAGTCACTGGTGAGTGAAAACACATGTGGCTCGTGGACAGAGAAGAGCCTACGAAGAGATTCCTGGGGCTAAAGCCTGTATCTACTCCCGAGCCTGAGCGGCTGGTAATAGCCTGGCAGTTTGCCAGTTGAGGCACCACCTCCAGTCTGTTTTACCAACAAAAAGATGGCTGAAGGGAGGAGAGGACTCCCCTAAGACTCACTAAGTGCAATTGTGAGTCTCCATGGCAACTGTCCTCAGAGGCTGGAGCAGCAAGGGGGAGGCCCTGTGCTGACAACTGGGGGAGAAGAGAACTGACCAGAAAACTCAGAAGATCTACACCCTAGTGGTCTAGCAGTGGGACTGTACAGTGGGAGCCTTTCCACATTGTTCTCCTGATGAGAACATGGTGAATAATTGCCTCAGAACCTACAGACTATAAATAGGACTTGTTTAGAAACTCACAGGGCCCAGCAGTGCTGCCCAGCTTGGCAGAGAATCTGAACTGAGCTTGGAGCTTTGGATCCTTGGGGTGTGGGAGTCTCTTTGCATAACCACTGTATCATCTCTCCCTCACCCTGCTTTATCTCTTGGTCAGCAGTGAAAGATTAAGTAAAACACCTACTTATAGGTAAAAAGCCCTCAGGCTACCATAGCCTACAGGGAAGAAAAAGAACAAAAGAGGCTTTTAATAGGCACTGTGCTTCAACCCGGGAACTGAGATAATATTGAAACAACTGTTAATTTCCACAACTGTGAACTCTTTAAGTACCTTACTTAGACACAAGTCAATCCAGGAAAGACTGATCACTGGACTAAAAACTACTGAGAAAGGGACCTCATAATGCACTATAATAATGGTTAGACCAAGAAGAAATATTGGAGAAATGAACTAGGATAAAAGTCCAGCTAAAAGCCCCCCCCAAAGGTAGACTTACAGAATAAAACCCTTAAGATTAGCAGCAGATTTCTCCACACAAACACTACAGGCCAGAAGAGAAGATACTACAGGCAAGATATCTATCGAGTGCTCAATAAGAAAGGCTTTCAACCAAGAATACTGTATCCTGCTAGACTGTCATTCAGACTAGAGGGAGGCATCAAAACCTTCTCAGACAGGTAACAGCTGAAGGAATCAACTATCACTAAGCCTGCCCTGAAAGAAGTTCTGAAAGGTCTTCTATAAACAATCAGATCACCATAAACATGCCACATATCAGAACACTCTAAAAATCTACAATAATGGCATTAAAATATCTTTAATCTATAATATTGATAAATGTCAATGGCCTGAACTCACCTATTAAAAGACAGAATAGGAAGATGGATCAGAAAACATTACCCAGCCATATGTTGTCTGCAGGAATCTCACCTAACTCATCAAGACATACACAGACTCAAAGTGAAAGGATGGAAAACTAACATACAAGCTAATGGTCCACAAATAAATAAATAAGAAGGGCAGGAACAGCTATTCTCATATCTGATATGACAGACCTTAAAATCAATAAAATTAAAAAAGAGAGGGATGAATATTAGTGCTCAAAGGGTCAATCAATCAAGAGGACTTAATGATTATCAATATCTTTGCACCCAAGGAGAGGCCATCTAAATACATCAAACATCTACTGAAAGACCTGCAGCAATGTAATAACAGCAACACAGTCATAGTAGGGGACTTCAACACCCCACTCTCTCAACTTGACAGATCATCCAGGCAGATAATCAGTAGAGAAAGGAGGAAGCTAAATGAAAAGATAGATAAACTAGAACCATTGGACATTTTCAGAGTAAAAAGGGTGATTTCACCATTTTCATCTCATCTTGGATGGAGCTTGAAGAAATCATGTTACAAACAGAAGGATGGGGAGTTGTGCGGTAGGGCAGCAGGTTAAGCTCAGGTGGTGCAAAGTGCAAGGGCCCAGGTAAGGATCCCATGGGAGCCCCCGGCTCCCCACCTGCAGAGGAGCTGCTTCACGGGCAGGTCTGCAGGTGTCTTTCTCTTCCCCTCTGTCTTCCCCTCCTCTCTCCATTTCTCTCTGTCCTAACAACAACATCAATAACAAGAACAATAATAACTACAACAATAAAAAAATAAGGGCAACAAAAGGAAATAAATATTAAAAAAAACCCGGAAGGATGAATATGGGATGATCTCATTCACAGGCAGAAGTTGAAAAGCAAGATCAAAAGAGAAAACACTAAGCAGAACTTGGACTGGAGTTGGCTTATTGCACTAAAGTAGAAGACTCTGGGGTGGGTGGGGAGGGAAGAGTTCAGGTCCTGGAATAGGGAGGGAATATGGTCTCTGTTCTATACTAGATTAGACTACTTAACGTCTTTATGAAAGATCACTTTTACTATCAGGTAAGGCACTAGCTCTAAAGATATATATATTTTTAAAGATTTAAAATTTTTTTATATTTATTTATTCCCTTTTGTTTTCCTTGTTGTTTTATTGTTGTAGTTATTATTGATGTCGGCATTGTTGGATAGGACAGAGAGAAATGGAGAGAGGAGGGGAAGATACAGTGCGGGTTGTATTGTTGTGTAGAAAAATGAGAAATGTTGTGCATGTACAAACTATTGTATTTACTATCAACTGTAAAACATTAATCCCCCCCCAAAAAAGGTAAAATCCACACATCCTACTAACACCTACTCAATTCCAATAGCAACTTACTGTTTCCTTCTCTATGTTCTCAAAATTCTTCAGACAGTTGTAATCTTATAACTACATAAGCTTATATAAATAAATGGAAGAAATTACTAGTAGCAGTAATACTACAAAAACAAAAACTAAGTGAAAAAAAAAAAGAGAGAGAGATAGTTTATCTGGTAGACTGCACACTTTACTATAAACTAGGACCAGAGTTTGGGACCCCACCCACACTCACTCCCCTGAAACACATATAATGCCAGTGGAAGCTCAACACATATAACACCAGTGGAAGCTCCACAATAGTGGAATGGTGATTTGATAACTCTCCTTTTATCTTTTTCTTTAAAAAGAAAGGGAGAAAGAGAAAAAAAAAGTTACCAGAAATATTGGCCACCTCAAGTAAAAAACCTGAGACAGTCATAATGGTTTAATTCATGTCTGTTTTACTTACTTTTGTGGAGTCAAAGGAGGCAAATCCCATTAACTTCATCATTTCTATTTCTTCCTCTGTTTTGCCTTCTAAGTCTTCTTCTGTAAAAACAGTGATTTTAAAAACAACATCATCTTATGTATATGAAAACAGAAGTGGCTACACAGTAAATAGTCACTCCATTACACCTGCAATGCATATACAAGTAGCTAAAGACCTGAATCTCAAGAAAAAAAATTCTTTAATTTGGACAGAATGTAATTTATGGGACAGGGAGGGAATATGGTCTCTGTTCTATACTAGATTAGACTACTTAACGTCTTTATGAAAGATCACTTTTACTATCAGGTAAGGCACTAGCTCTAAAGATATATATATTTTTAAAGATTTAAATTTTTTTATATTTATTTATTCAGTTTTGTTGTCCTTGTTGTTTTATTGTTGTAGTTATTATTGATGTCGGCATTGTTGGATAGGACAGAGAGAAATGGAGAGAGTAGGGGAAGATACAGAGGGGGGGAGAGAAAGACACCTGCAGACCTGCTTCACCGCCTGTGAAGCGACTCCCCTGCAGGTGGGGAGCCGTCTAAAGATATTTTCAAAGAAGAACACTGATGTTTTAAACTTTTCTTCCTATATCTGGAGCACACACAAAAAAATAAATACAAAATTAAGACGGAAGTCTTAAAAACCATGTACAATAATACTGTAAGAAATAATTAAATGTTAAAAATTATCCTTTTATATAATGATTGAAGTTATCTAAACAAGGTCATATACTTCTTCAGGTTATTTATCTAATCACATTACCAGTAATCTGTCGTTCTTTGCTTTTTACTTCTTTTGTTTCTTTCTTTTCTTCATCCCTTCTTTCTTTTAGTCGAGAAGGGGAAGGAGATGTGGATCTATGTCGTCTTGGAGACCTAATATTGAGTAAATAAAATGTCAGAAACAGGCAAACCAGTAACTTACGTCAATTAAGCACAGATATGCATGCGCGCCTGAAAGTAAAAAGCTGAGCAAGTCAAACTCCAGAAAACCAGGAGCCATTCTCCAAAGCAGAATGATAAAGAAGGTTCTGCTAAGGATCTGCGTAAAATACACACACACACACACACACACACACACACACACACACACACACACACACACACTGGTTTTACTGATTCAAAATAGCTAGGGTTAAAAAATTGCTTGCGAGGTAGAAAAATGTGATGAAATAGTTTCTAACAATTATGTACAAAAATTAAATAGCAATTAACATTTATTAAAAATCAAGAGAAGAAACAAGGGCAACAAAAGGGAATAAATAAATATTAAAAAAAAAAAAAAAAGGATCAAGACCTGGGATGACAATTCAAGCAGCAGAACGCAGAACACGGAACTTGGGAGCCTGAGACCCAAGGTTTGATTACTGGCACCACATGGTGTGTTTTAGTCTCTCTCATAAAAATATGTTTAAAAAAAGTATGAAAGGGCTGTGGAGGCTGAGGAGATAGCACGCATTACTTCTCATTTACTCAAGGAATACTACTTAGTGTTCTACCCTGCTTAAAAAAATATTTTTTTAATTTATTATTGGACAGAGACAGAACAATCTAGAGACGGGGGAAGATAGAGGAGATGGAGATACCTGCAGCTCTAAGAACTTCACCCCTTGTAGAGCTTTTCCCCTGCAAGTGGGGTTCAAAGGGTGGAACCCAAGTGGTTGAGCACTGAAATGTGTGCATGCACCCAGGTGCACTGCCACTGGCCCCCTATTAAGCCTATTTTACAAATGGCAATCAGGTACAGAAAAGGCTGGTTCTGGGGCAGGGTGATGGCAGCACCTGACTGAGTGCATATGTTACAATATGCAAAGGCCCAGGTTCCAGCCCTCAGTCCCCACCTGCAGGAGGAAAGCTTTACAAGGGGTGAAGCAGGGCTGCAGGTGTCTGTCTTTGTTTCTCTTCCTCTTTATCTCCCCCTTCCTCTCGACTACTGTCTCTACCCAATAAATAAATAAATGGCTAGGCTTAAGCTCCCCACATCTTATGAAACTGTAAATCCCCTTAAGAGTCGGTTTAAAAAAAAAAAGTGATTGGGGGCCTGATGGTGGTGCACCTGGTTACGTGCTCCCATTACAAGCACTGAGGCTCAAGACCCTGGTCCCCCAGGGGGAAAGCTTCAGGAGTGGTGAAGCAGGGCTGCAGGTCCGTCTGTCTCCCTCTCCATCTCACCCAGCCCTCTCAATTTCTCTCTGTCTCTATCCAATAGTATGGAAGTGAAAAAGCAGAAACAGCTGTGGGCAGCAGCGACTTTCTTTGAAGCGTGGGTTGTGACTGGAGATCATTTCTTGCACCTACCTGGAGCGCCTCCGGTGCGGGGACCGTGAGCGGCTCCTCCTCCGCTCTCTCTCGCGCGACCGAGACCTTTCCCGGCGCCGGCGCTCGCGCTCGCGGGACGTGGACCGGGACCGCCGACGCTCTGCAACACAGGGCCCCGCGTCACCCCCACCCAGCACCGACCACTTCCACTCTGCACTTTGCTATTGGGTACTACAGCGACGAAATACGGTGTTTACTCTCTACGAAAGAGGGATGATTGAAGTGCTTCACTCGTGGCTCGCTAGATCTTTTGGGTTTTAAGAAAATCTTGGGGGAGTCGGGCGGTAGTGCAGTGGGTTAAGCGCACGTGGCGTAAAGCACAAGGACCGGACCGGCGTAAGGATCCCGGTTCGAGCCCCCGGCTCCCCACCTGCAGGGGAGTCGCTTCACAGGTGGTGAAGCAAGTTTGCAGGTGTCTGTCTTTCTCTCCCCCTCTGTCTTCCCCTCCTCTCTCCATTTCTCTCTGTCCTATCCAACGACTACAACAAGAAAACAACTAGGGCAACAAAAGGGAATAAACTTTTTTAAAAAAAGTTAAAAAAAAAGAAAATCTTGACCAGGTGGTGGTGCACCTGGTTAAGTGCATGTATGGCTACGCACAAGGAACCAGGTTTGAGCCCACGGTTCCCACATGGAGGGAGAAAGCTTCACGAGTGGTGAAGTAGGGCTGCAGGTGTCTCTTTCCTTCCCCCCTCCCCCTCAGCTTTTTTCTGTTCTATCAGATAAAAATAAAGTTTAAAAAAGATCTGGGAGTCGGACGGTAGCGCAGCGGGTTAAGCGCAGGTGGCGCAAAGCACAAGGACCGGCGTGAGGATCCCGGTTCGAGCCCCCGGCTCCCCACCTGCAGGGGAGTCGCTTCACAGGCGGTGAAGCAGGTCTGCAGGTGTCTATCTTTCTCTGCCCCTCTCTGTCTTCCCCTCCTCTCTCCATTTCTCTCTGTCCTATCCAACAACGACATCAATAACAACAATAATTAAAACAATAAACAAAAAGGGCAACAAAAGGGAATAAATAAAAAGGGTTTTTAAAAAGAAAGAAAATCTTGACTAGTGGAAGGTGATGGAGCGGCCTGGGCGGCGAGGAGGCGCCCCGATTGATGCTCTCGGTTCCCCACCAGCCCATTCACCGGGGTGGGGGGAGTGGGGCCACAGACACTACGAGGTGAGCTCCCTGCTCCCTGGGTGCAAATTGCAAACTCTGATCCCCCCGATTGTAAACTGGGAAGGAAAAGAACATCGAGCACGTACGAGCCGGGCAGAGTGACAGGCGGATGCTACGGAAGGTGACACCGATCCTCACACCCGTTTCTCAAGGTAGCTCATGTCGTATAACGGGAGTTCAGAGTTAGAAGTTGGGGGACATACATACGACCACCCAGAAATCAATCGAGGTCACCGCAGTCTCCTTTTACCCGCCCCACTTCCCCCCAACCCGCGGCAGAAATGTAACTAAAGTTGCTGCGTGAGGCTGAGTCCCGGTGGGAGAGGGGGCAGGGGCCGCTCTTCAACCGGCGGGGCTCAAGAGTGTGAAGGGAAGCGAGCCCACCGCTTCCCGCTCTCATTCAGACGGGAAAAAAAGAAAAAGGGACGTGACTCGGTCCCAACTCCAGCCCTTCCAGATTACTACGGACTTACCCCTCCGTGGGGAGCGGCTACGACTGCGACCCATTCGTAGTCTTCCACCTCACACTGCCCCGGAAACAACTGTCTAACAACTTCCGGGAAGGCGAGCACTAAGCTTTCATCGCCGACTGGAAAACGTCTCAAGGACTTGCCAGAGGTTCCGGCTTTCAAAGCAGGGAGGCTGCAACGACCCAGCCTAGAATCACGTCATCCGCCCCACCCATCATCTCATGAGACCACATTCCTGCAGCCCCACTTGATCCTCTACCCACAGTGGATGTTAAATGTGCTGCTTGATAGAAATATCTGAAATAAGCCGTATACGCGGCACCTTAATTCTTGCCCTTTCCCACTTTTTTCTTTGTAAAGTATGTTCTTTACCAAGTGTGCCACTGTCTGGCCTCTTCAGAGGCAAGTTTTAAGATTGTTTAGTTTGATTAACTGTTGATACTTGGAGGCTGTGTGTGTGTTTTGGGGTGGTGGTGGTGGTGGTGATAAGAGAACACATGCACATTATACCATCATGACACATTTGCTGCTTGAGATCTGAGGAACCTACTGGTCCAATACTTTATCCATTGCATCACCTCGTGGGCATCTCACTTTGGCTTGTGAAATTGATAAGGTGTTAGCAAGTATTGACTTTAAATAACAAGGGCAACAAGAGGGGGGAAAATGGCCTCCAGGAAAAGTGGATTCATAGTGCAGGTACCCTGGAGGCAAAAAAAAAAAAAAAAAGGAATTGACTTGGCCAATGGTAGGCAGCAAAATGGTTATGCAAAGAGATTCTCATGCCTATATTATTTTTCTTTGTACTGAGTCCTACCAATAGTTAAATGTGTTGGTTCCTCCCATCTTCAAAATAACTGCAGACATACTTAATTCTTTTTTAAATTTATTTATTTTTCCCTTTTGTTGCCCTTGTTGTTTAACATTGTTATGGTTATTGATGTCATTGTTGTTGGATAGGACAGAGAGAAATGGAGAAAGGAGGGGAAGACAAAGAGGGGGAAGAGAACGACAGACACCTGCAGACCTGCTTCACCGCCTGTGAAGCGACTCCCCTGCAAGTGGGGAGCCCGGGGCTCGAACCGGGATCCTTATGCTGGTCCTTGTGCTTTGCGCCACCTGCGCCTAACCTGCTGAGCCACCGCCTGACTCCCCATACTTAATTCTTATCTACTACCTTATTCTTCCTCTGCACCAGCTAAACTTCTCAAGAGTTCTCCAAATTGTTTTCCATTTCAAATACCATTCATAACTCCACTAAAATTTCTTGATTCAACAAAGCTTTTTTTTTTTTTTTTACATTCTTTTTAATACAGAGTAAAATAAGTTTCCTAAAGGCACAACCCAATGTTTCTTAGCTAGAAATAGAAGTAGTTCTTCCTCCTTCAAGACCATGGATTTAGAATTAAAATTTTTCTCAGGACTTTCTAGGGTAGAGGGAGAGACAGAGACCAAAACTTTCTCCCTTGTCCCATGCTCTTCATTTCCATGCAGGGGCTTGAGCAAGGGTCAAGTGTATGGTAAACCAGGGGCCTTCCCAAGTAAGTTATCTTGTGGACTCAGAATTATCCACTGCGCTCGCACACACATGCATACACTCATTTTATGAGACACACACATTGGTCAAGTTATCTTCTCTTAGGGTGTAAATTATCCAACACTTAAAAAAATTAAAACACAAACTCCCCAGTGCAAGGAACCAACATATATGGTGCTGGGATTGAACCAGGGCCTCACATATTCAAGTCCTATACTTTTATCAGCTAATTACTTCCCTAGTTGCTAGCAGTTACATATCTAGTGCCATTATATTTGGAAGTAAAGTCTCTATTTTCAATACATGGTTTAACATTACTTTCTTCTAAAGGTCAGTTTAATGAAATTTAAGGCAAGTAGGGTAGGTTAAGGGCTATACTTGTACTCACACTTTTTGGTCATTATTTGAGTTTCAACACTGCAGGCCCATTTTTTTCAGATAGAAAGCCAGAGAAATAGAAATGGAAATTACGGGGGCAGTGGTGGCACAGCTAGTTGAGCCCCCGTTACCATGAACAGTATTTCAAGCCCCTGGTCCCCACCTTCACAGGGAAAGCTTCACCGGAAGTAAAGCTGTGCTGCAGGTGTTCATTTCTCTCCCTCTCTATCCCCCCTTCCCCTCTAAATTGTTCTCTGTATCCATCCAAAATAAATTTTAAAAAGTGGAAATAGAAACAGAAAGAGAGACTTCCAGAGGCGGGGCTACGAGCAGCAGCAGAGCTGTTTCTCTCCTCTCCTCTCCTGGATCAACTAGGAATACCAAAGGAGACCACCTGGAACTGAAACAAGACAGGACTAGAACGACTAAAGGAACCCACCAAATCACCGGTGAGTGCAAACAGATGTGGCTGGTGACAGAGAGGAGCCTAGGGAGAGACTAAGTGGCTGGTAACAGTCCGACGGTCTATCAGTTGAGACACCACCTCCAGTCTGTTCCATCAACAAGGGGAAAGCTGAAGGGAGGAGAGGACTCCCCAGAGACTCACCAAGTGCAACTCTGAATCTCCATTGCTGCTGCCCTCAGAATCTGGAGCAGTGGCAGGGAGGGACACCGGGGGACAGAGATCTAACCAGGAAATTGAGAAGACCTATACCTCGGTGGCATAGCTGTGGGGCTGTGAAAGTCTCTTAGCATAACCACTGGACTATCTCTGCCACACCCTTCCTTATCTCTTGGTTAGGAGTCAGTGATTAAGTTAAGAAGCCTATTTATAGTTTAAAAGCCCTCAGGCTCCCGTAGCCTACAGAGAAGAAAAAAAAAAAAAAAAAAAGAGGCTTTTAAATCACTGAGCTCCAACTCAGGGATTAAAATACTATTGAAACAACTGTTAATTTCTACCATTGTGAACCCTTTAATTACCTTACTTAGACACAAGTCAATCCTGGAAATAGTGATCAGTAATTTGAAAAGTACTGATAAAGGGAACTCATAACATAATATATAAAATGGGTAAACCAACAAGAAGAAATACTGGAGAAACTAACCAGGACAACAGTCCAGCTAAAAGCTCCCAAAGGGTGAAGCACAAAATAACGAGTTCAACATTCAAACATTAGCTAAGGAAATAATCACAGGAGTAAAGAGTTTGAAAGAATTGTAATGAGAAATACAGGAACAACAAATGAAACTCTGGAAGAAAACACTATCTCGAGGTTGAAAGCTGAAATAGCTGAGCTAAGAACACAACTAGCTAAACAAGCTAAAACAGTAGCAGAACAGGGAAACAAAATAGATGAACTCCAGAAAACAGTAGAGGGCAGAGAGAATAGAATCAGTGAGGCTGAAGACAGAATTAGCAAGATTGAGGACAAATTAGAGACAACTAAAAAAGAAGAGATCTCAAAAAGAGATTAAAACAACAACAGAGACTTATGACTTCAAAAGAAACAATATACGCATTATTGGCTTACCAGAGGAAGAAAGAGAGAGAGAGGAAGAAAGCATTCTTCAGGCCATAATAGCTGAAAACTTCTCTAGTCTAGACAACATCAGACATAAAGATTCAAGAAGCCCAGAGGGTCCCAAACAGAATTAACCCAGACTTAAAGACACCAAGACACATCATATTTAGAATGGAAAGGAATAAGGATAAAGAAAGGACCCTGAAGGCTGCAAGAGAAAAACAGAGTCACCTATACAGGAAAACCCATAAGATTAGCAGCAGACTTCTCCACGCAAACACTACAGGCCAGAAGAGAATGGCAAGATATCTATTGAGTGCTAAATGAGAAAGGTTTTCAACCAAGAATACTATATCCTGCTAAACTGTCATTCAGACTAAATGGAGGCATCAAAACCTTCTCAGACAAGCAACAGTTGAAGGAATCAACTATCACCAAGCCTGCCCTGAAAGAAGTTCTGAAAGGTCTTCTATAAACAGTCAGACTATCATAAATAGGACATATATCAGAACACTCTAAAACTCTACAAGAATGGCATTAAAATATCTTCAGTCTTTGACATCAATAAATGTCAATGGCCTGAATTCATCTATTGAAAGACACAGAGTAGGAAAATGGATCAGAAAACACAACCCAACAATATGCTGTCTACAGGAAACCCACCTAACTCAACAAGACAAACACAGACTTAAAGTGAAAGGATGGAAAACTATCATACAAGCCAATGGACCACAAAAAAGGGCAGGAACAGCTATTCTCATATCTGACATGATAGACTTTAAAATAGGTAAGATTAAAAAAGATAGGAATGGACACTACTTAATGCTCAGAGGATCAGTCAATCAAGAGGACATAACAATTATTAACATCTATGCACCCAATGAGAAGCCATCTAAATACATCAAGCCATCTACTGAAAGAGCTACAGCAATATATTAACAGCAACACAGTCATAGTAGGGGACTTCAACACCCCACTCTCTCAACTTGACAGATCATCCAGGCAGAAAATCAATAAAGACATAAGGGAGCTACATGAAGAGATAGATAAACTAGAACTATTGAACATTTTCAGAGTCATTCATCCCAAGAAACTGGCATACACGTTTTACTCAAATTCACATGGGTCATTCTCAAGGATAGACCATATGTTCGGACACAAGGACAGCATCAGCAAATTCAAGAGCATTGAAATCATCCCACGCATCTTCTCAGATCACCGTGGAATTAAACTAACGCTTAACAATCAACAAAAGATTAGTAATAGTCCCAAAATATGGAAGCTCAACAGTATACTTCTTAACAACCTCTGGGTCAAAGAGGAAATCAAGAAATCAAAATGTTTTGAGACTTCAATGAAAATGAAGACACAAGCTATCAAAATATTTGGGACACAGATAAGGCAGTACTGAGAGGGAAGTTCATAGCTGTACAAGCACACATTAGGAAACAAGAAAAAGCACAAATAAATAGCCTCACTGCACACCTTAAAGACCTAGAAGAAGAAGAACAAAGGAACCCTAAAGCAACTAGAATGACAGAAATAACTAAAGTTAGGGCAGAAATCAATAACATTGAGAATAAGAATACCATACAAAAGATCAATGAAAGTAAATGTTGGTTCTTCGAAAGAGTGAACAAAATCGACAAACCTTTAGCCAGACTCACAAAACAAAAAGAGGAGAAGACCCAAGTAAACCAGATCATAAATGAAAGAGGAGATATCACAACAGACACCGCAGAAATTCAACATATCATGCGAGGCTTCTATGAACAACGATATGCCACCAAGCTAGAGAACCTGGAAAAATTGGACGATTTCCTAGATACCTACCAACTTCCAAAACTAAGTAAAGAGGAAGTGGATAACATGAACAGGCCCATCACAGCTAATGAAATTGAAACAGTTATCAAAAATCTCCCCAAAAATAAAAGTCCTGGACCAGATGGTTTTACAAATGAATTCTACAAAACCTTCAAAGAAGAACTAATACCTCTACTTTTAAAAGTCTTCCAGAAGACTGAAGACACTGGAATACTCCCTGCCAGCTTCTATGAAGCCAACATCACTCTGATACCAAAAGCAGACAGGGACACAACCAAAAAAGAAAACTACAGACCATTATCTCTGATGAACATAGATGCAAAAATATTGAACAAAATTCTAGCCAACCGGATACAGCAGTATATCAAAAAGATTGTTCATCATGACTAAGTGGGGTTTATCCCAGGCATGCAAGGTTGGTGTAATATACATTAATCAATCAATGTGATCCACCACATCAACAAAAGCAAGACCAAAAAACACATGGTCATATCAACAGATGCAGAGAAGGACTTTGACAAAATACAACATCCCTTTATGATCAAAACACTACAAAAAATGGGAATAGATGGAAAATTCCTCAAGATAGTGGAGTCTATATATAGCAAACCTACAGCCAACATCATACTCAATGGTGCAAAACTGGAAGCATTTCCCCTCAGATCAGGTACTAGACAGGGCTGCCCACTATCACCATTACTATTCAACATAGTGTTGGAAGTTCTTGCCATAGCAATCAGGCAGGAGCAAGAAATTAAAGGGATACAGATTGGAAGAGAAGAAGTCAAACTCTCCCTATTTGCAGATGACATGATTGTATACACAGAAAAATCTAAGGAATCCAGCAAGAAGCTTTTGGAAATCATCAGGAAATACAGTAAGGTGTCACGCTACAAAGTTAACATTCAAAAGTCAGTGGCATTCCTCTATGCAAACACTAAGCTAGAAGAAATTGAAATCCAGAAATCAATTCCTTTTACTATAGCAACAAAAACAATAAATGTCTAGGAGTAAACCTAACCAAAGAAGTGAAAGACTTGTATACTGAAAATTATGAGTCACTACTCAAGGAAATTGAAAAAGACACAAAGAAGTGAAAAGATATTCCATGTTCATGGGCTGGTAGAATTAACATCATCAAAATGAATATACGACCCAGAGCCATCTACAAATTTAATGCTATCCCCATCAAGATCCCAAGAACATTTTTTAGGAGAATAGAACAAATGCTACAAATGTTTATCTGGAACCAGAAAAGACCTAGAATTGCCAAAACAATCTTGAGAAAAAAGAACAGAACCAACCGAAGGCATCACACTCCTAGGTCTCAAATTGTATTATAGGGCCATTGTCATCAAAACTGCTTGGTACTGGAACATGAATAGACACACTAAACAGTGGAATAGAATCGAGAGCCCAGAAGTGAGCCCCCACACTTATGGACATCTAATCTTTGGCAAAGGGGCTCAGAGTATTAAATGGGGAAAGCAGAGTCTCTTTAACAAATTGTGTTGGAAACAATGGGTTGAAAAATGCAGAAGAATGAAACTGAACCATTGTTATTTCATCAAATACAAAATTAAATTCCAAGTGTATCAAGGACTTGGATGTTAGACCACAAACTATCAGATACTTAGAGGAAAATACTGGCAGAACTCTTTTCCTCATACATTTTAAAGACATTTTCAATGAAACGAATCCAATAACAAAGAAGACTAAAGCAAGTATAAACCTATGGGACTACATCAAATTAAAAAGCTTCTGTACAACAAAAGAAACCACAACCCAAACCAAGAGACCCCTCACAGAATGGGAGATCTTTACATGCCATACATCAGACAAGAGTTTAATAACCAACATATATAAAGAGCTTGCCAAACTGAACCAAAAGAAAACAAATAACCCCATCCAAAAATGGGGGAGGACATGGACAGAAAAGTAACCATAGAAGAGATCCAAAAAGCCGAGAAACACATGAAAAAATGCTCCAAGTCTCTGATTGTCAAGAGAAATGCAAATAAAGACAACAAGATACTACTTCACTCCTGTGAGAATGTCATATATCAGAAAAGGTAACAGCAGCAAATGCTGGAGAGGATGTGGGGTCAAAGGAACCCTCCTACACTGCTGGTGGGAATGTCAATTGGTCCAACCTCTGTGGAGAACAGTCTGGAGAACTCTCAGAAGGCTAGAAATGGACCTACCCTATGATCCTGCAATTCCTCTCCTGAGGATATATCCTAAGGAACCCAACATATCCATCCCAAAAAATCTGTGTACACATATATTCTTGGCAGCACAATTTGTAATAGCCAAAACCTGGAAGCAACCCAGGTATCCAACAACAGATGAGTGGCTGAGCAAGTTGTGGCAATATATACACAATAGAATACTACTCAGCTGTAAAAAATGGTGACTTCACCGTTTTCAGCCGATCTTGGATGGACCTTAAAAAAATCATGTTGAGTGAAATAAATCAGAAATAGAAGGATGAATATGGGATGATCTCACTCTCAGGCCGAAGTTGGAAAACAAGATCAGAAAAGAAAACACAAGTAGAACCTGAAATGGAATTGGCGTATCACACCAAAGTAAAAATACTCTGGGGTGGGTGGGGAGAATACAGGTCCAAGAAGGATTCAGAGGACCTAGTGGGGGTTGTATTGTTATATGGGAAACTGGGGAATGTTATTTGTACAAACTATTGTACTTACTGTTGAATGTAAAACATTAATTCCCCAATAAAAAAAAAAGAAACGAAAAAAAAAGAAAAGAAACAGACACCACAGCACCAAAGCTCAGTGTGGTAGAAGCCAGGCTTGAACCTGGGTCAATCTCGTGACAAAGGAAGAATAACTTTTTTTTTTCTCAAGGATTATCACTTGGACTCGGTGTTTGCACTACGAATCCACTGCCCCTGTGGCCATATTTTTTGGGGAGGGGTGGAAAGGACAAGAGAGAAATTTAGAGGAATGGGAGCTAGAATAGAGAGGGAGAAAGATACCTACACAAAGCTGCTTCACCACTTGTGAAGCGAACGCCCTGCAGGTGGGAAACTGGGGACTTGAACCAGGATCATTGTGCTATCCTTACGATTTGCACTATGTGCACTATGTGCACTTCACCCAATGTGCCCAGCCCCAGAATAACACTTATTTCTAAGCAAGCCCACCTCATATTTTTGTTGTTGTTGCCAGGGCTTCACTGCTCCAGGTTAACATTTTCAGATGGTGGGGGGAGGGGGCAAGGGGAGAGACACTTTACAGCACTGACGTTTCTTCTAGTGCAGTGTGGGCTGGGTTGGAATCTGGGCTGTGTGCATGACAAAATGGGAGCACTATCCAGATGAGCTACCTTGCAGACTCTATATGTTAAATTTTAATATAGACAAACTGCTTATGTAGTATTATTATATTATATAATAACTATCTGTGGTTCTCTGCAAAGATACTATGTGTAGTTTTAGATAAGTTTTGTTTTGTTTTTGCTAGCCCATCTCATTGTCTTGCATGGCCCAGGAGGTCGTGCACTGGTTAAGTGCTGGACTTAAAAAATTTTTTTATCTCTATTTATTTATTTTTTATTATTTTTTAATCTTTATTTATTTATTTGGTGGATAGAGACCATCAGAAATTGAGAGGGAAGGGGGTGATAGAGAGGGAGACAGACAGAGAGACACACCTGCAGCCCTGCTTCACCACTTGTGAAGCTTTCCCCCTGCAGGTAGGGGCCAGGGGCTCAAACCTGGGTCCTTGCACACTGCTAACATGTGCGCTTAACCAGATGCGCCACCACCTGGCCCCTTTTTAATCTTTATTTATTTACTGGATAGAGACAGCCAGAAACTGAGAGGGAAGGGGGATGATAGCAAAGGAGAGTGACAGAGAGACAACTGTAGCACTGCTTCACCACTTGTGAGGCTTTCCCCCTGCAAGTGGGGACCTGAGGCTTCAACCCGGGTCCTTGTACACTGTAATGTGTGCGCTCGATCAAGCAGGTACACCAGCACCTGCCCCTCCCTTTTTTTAATGCAAAGGGTTAGGTTCATATTCACTGAAATTAAGACAACATGTAATTTCAGACAACTGACAAATGAAAAGATCTGTTCATTACTGAGACAAGTAAAACATTATTAATGGGCAAATTTTTCATATCTAGAAGAAAAAGGGCCTTGGCAAAAACAAAAGTTGATAAACAGAAGCTTTTACATGTAATATCTGACATGATACTTCTGCTGAAACTGTTAAAACTTTACTAAAAATACTCCTATAAAAAACCTAAAAGTATAAAAGATTAAGGGCAGGCTAAATAGCTCACTTGGTTGAAGCCTAAACCCCACACTATTGAAAGAAGCTTTGGTGCTGTGATTTCTCTTTGGGAACTTTTTAAAAAAGATTTTATTTATTAATGATAAAAATAGAGAAAGAATCAGACATCACTCTGGTACATATGCAGCCAGGAATTGAACTTGGGACCTCATGCTTGAGAATCCAATGCTTTATCCACTGTGCCACCTCCCAGACCTCTCTAGATTTTTTTTTTTTGAAGAAAAAGTAGGCCTTTACTACAAATGTGATTAACTACAAATGTGATTAACTGATAACAATTTCATATCTATATTTAAATGTGTTTATTTACTTGATACTGACAAGCAGAAATTGAGAGGTGAGGGGAGGTAGGAAGAGATACAAACACCTGCAATACTGCTTCACCATTTGTGGTGAAGCTTTCTCCCTGCAGGTGGGGACCAGGGGCTTAAACCTGGTTCCTTGTGCACTGTAACATGTGCACTCAAGCAGGTGCACCATCACCCAGCCCCACAAGTCCTTAAATGAGAACGTAACCAGGGTTGTCAAGACAGCTTACCTGAACAGTGCACTTGTTTGGTCATGCCCAAACCCAGGTTTGACCCCACCCCCACCTCCCACCCACACACATGTGGAGGGAATTCAGGAACTGTATAGTTCATTCAAGTGTTATAGTTACTTTCTCTCCTCTCTCTCTCTCTTATTTATTATTGTGTAGAGACAGAGAGAAATGAGAAGGGGGGAGACAGAGAGGGAAAGACAGACACTTGCAGCACTGCTTCACCACTTGCAAAACTTTCACCCTGTAGGTGGGGACCAGGGGCTTAAACCTGAGTCCTTGCAAACTGTGATGTGAACATTTAACCAGGTGTACCATGGCCTGGCCGCCTCTTCTGTCTCTGTGAAGAAAAATTAGCTTAGAGTGATGATGCCCTAACAACAACAAAAGAACATAACCTATTTTTGACTGAAGATGTAATTATTCTGTTTATAGATGACACAATTAGTTTGACCAGGAAAAAGCTATAGTAGGAGTAATGCACATAATTTCAGTTTAATTAATATATATGTGAATGAAATAGCTAACTTTACTCACCAATGTTTAATCTTTAATAACTTGTACTCTCAAGGTTTGTAAAAATTATTCAAATAATTCAAGATTAATGTTTAAATTTTAATATATAAAATGTAAAAAACTTCTGACAGTATAAGATAAAAAGAAAGCACTTCTTTAATCTTTTTTAAAACCAGGGCACTTCTCAGTTCTGGAAGGTACTGGGGAATGAAACTGGGAACTTAAAAGAGTTTCAGGTATGAAAATCATTTACATCACCATTAGGTCATCTCCCCAGAACCAATTTAATGAGACATAAATATAGTTAAATGTCATATAAACTATAGTTTGGGACTGGTGATGGTGGGAGAGGCATTGAAAAACCTTTCTTTAGATCCACCAAAACTATGAGTTTTGAAAGAACAAAAGCAATTTTTATGAACCTAAAGAGACATTACTGAAGAAAACAATTAATTTGACAATGTTAATGTAATTTGACAAAATATAAATAGAAAAAATTATATTTGCAATCATATTTTGGTTTTCTCATTTTATATAAGATTTTATTTATTCTTTTTCCAAGTGGGATTTACTATTCATACAGAGACATAAATGTGATTCCCATTTTTAAAAAATATACTAAAAATATACATTAACCACAACTTACTCTGACTGGAAAGAAGATGAGCATGGCTATTTTCAAATAGCAGTTAACACAAGAAGCCAACATACATAATGATAATGTACACCTCATTTTTTTGAAAAAATAAGTTCTATTTTCACATTAATGCTTTATTCTCAGCTTCTATATGTAACCCTCCAACCTTATTTACATTTACTATGTAATTTTTATTATCATGTATTACTCAAAGGCACTCAATTCAGAGGTTTATAAAGTCCTGAGTTTAAGTAGGGAGTAGGACTCCCAAATAAAATTTGGACACAAATAATTCTAAAGAGCAAAAAGTATGAAAATGTTTAAAGTATAATATTTGTTAAATAAACAATCCATGACCTTAGTAGTAAAGTTTTATAGAATGTCAAAGTACAGACCATGTAAGGCAAAGGAATACCCTCAAAATGAAATTGATTTTCTCTCCCACTTTCATCTGAAAGACTGAAACTGATATATTTATATTTTGTTGCTAAAATCTTAGGAAACTTAAATTAAAAGCAAAGTAAGACAGCATGAAAATGCATTAAGGTAAATAAAAAGCTTCTCATCACAGTCTCTAAAAATAAAAAATAGCAGTCAATAGTCAAAGACAAGTAAATATTGGAAGGATAGTAGAATAGGATGTGGAATCAAACAAGCTGAAAAAAGTTAATGAATAACTTTTAAATGCACCATTTGAAAGAACATTTATAACTGGTCAAATTATTCCTTTAATATTCTTTTAACCAACTAAAAACAAATTTCCAGATGGACAACTAAGGCTTACCAATGTTAAGATGAAAATTAAGCTAAAAGTTAAATCTGTATTTGGTTAAAGAGAAAGATAAATTTTACCTGCAGGAATTTTCTACTGATGCTAAAAACATGAATTAACATCTTTATAACAGAAACGGTTGACAGACATTTCATGGCTTTAAAATGTTTTCTTTATATATGCATAGAAATGTGATGAGGAAAAGAATAGTCTTCTGTTTTATCTGTATAGTTCATAAGGCCTTTGTCGTTGTTAGTCACCTTAGATGTGAATATCAATAGGGCCATTAAATGAAAGCTGGCCAAAAAATTTTCAAAGTGCTACTGTTTCCAACTGATGGATTCCTCAGTTTTCTGGACTTTCTGGGTGACGGTTATTTTCAGTTCTTTTTTCTGGTGATATGTACAGGAAGTTACAGCAGATATATAAAGGGAAGATCAGAAGTCTGCTGTCCAAGTTCATCACCACTTGTTCCTATGAAACAAATTTATAACTTTAATGACAGGTAGAACATAGAAAAAACAAACAAACAAATAAAAACCCCTGAAAATTAAATTTCTGAATTAATTGAACTGAAGGTGATAGTCTGAGAGCCACCACTCAAACCTCAAAACTTCCTCCTACTATCTAAGTGACCTTGGACAAATCACTGGCATTGTCAATTGCAGCTTCCTCAATGTAAAATGTAGACAACAGAATATCTCCCTATAAGCCAAGTGGTGGTTCAGCCAGTAGAGGGTACATGTTACCATGGGTGAGGACTCAGGTTCAAGCTCTTGGTTCCTACCTGCCAGTGGGAAGCTACATGAGTGGTAGAGCAGTGCTGAAGGTGTGTCTCTGTCTCTTCCTCTATCTCTAAAAAAAAAAGTATACACCTAGCAATATTAGACTGAGGATTAAATGCAAAAATACATATAAGAGGGTTCAGCAAAGTCACCATAGATGAAGTGTCAAGGGGCCGGGTGGTAGCGTACCTGGTTGAGCACACATGTTACAGTGCTCAAGGACCTGGGTTCGAGCCCCTGGTTCCCACCTGCAGGGGGAAAGCTTTGCAAGTGGTGAAGCAGTGCTGCAGGTGTCTCTCTTTCTCTCTCCCTCTCTATCTCCCCTACTCTCCCAATTTCTGGCTCTTTCCAATAAAGATCATTAAAAAAAACTTTAAAAAAAAATGAAGTATCAATAATGGCAGTTACTGATGACACAATTTTCAGAAACTTCAAAAGAAGCAAATGCCAGTAACTCTCCTTGGTCAACTAAGAATATCAAAGGAGACCACCTGGGACCGCAACAAGACAGCCTGTATCTACTCCCAAGCCTGAGCAGCTGGTGACAGCCTGGCAGTTTGCCAGTTGAGGCACTACCTCCAGTCTGTTTTACCAAAAAAAGAATGCTGAAGGGAAGAGAGGACTCCCCTGAGATTCACCAAATGCAACTGAGTCTCCATTGCTACTGCCCTCAGAGGCTAGAGCTGCAGCGGGGAGGCCCTGTGCTGACAACTGAGGGGAGAAGAGAAATAACCAGAAAACTCAGGAGAAGATTTACACCCCAGTCGTCTAGCAGTGGGGATGTATAGTGGGAGCCTTTCCACATTGTTCTCCTGATGAGAACATGGTGAATAATTGCCTCAGAACCTGCAGACACTCCACTCTCTCAACTTGACAGATCATCCAGGCAGAAAATCAAGAGAAAGGAGGAAGCTAAATGAAGAAATAGATAAACTAGAACTATTGGACATTTTCAGAGTGAAAATGGTGATTTCACCATTTTCCCCATCTTGGATGGAGCTTGAAGACATCATGTTAAGTGAAGTAAGTCAAAAACAGAAAGATGAGTATGGGATGATGTCATTCATAGGCAGAAGTTGAAAAGCAAGATCAGAAGAGAAAATACTAAGCAGAACTTGGACTGGAGTTGAGTTGGTATATTGCACTAAAATAAAAAAATCTGGGGTGGTTGGGTGGTTGTGGGGAAGATTTCAGGTCCTGGAACAGGATGGAAGAGTCGTATTGTCGTGTGGAGAGCACCTACTAGGGGTTGTATTGTTGTGTGAAAAAGTGATATGCATGTACAAACTATTATATTTACTGTCGATTGTAAAACATTAACCATCCAATAAAGAAATAAAAATAAATAATGGTAGTTATTTTTATTACTATACAAATTTCCAAGTACTTACATTTTTGAGTAGATAATGGTCAAGAAAAAAAAAACTTGGCACTTGGCTTAAATTTCTGATGATCACTACATATGACTAGGATAAGGATAGGAAGTCAATACCAACAAACCTCGTTCCCACATTTGTCTAATATTCTCCACTGTCTTTGTGCAGACATGTCATATTGTGGAGTATAAAATGCATTTGTCAGGTAAAATCAATTTCAGGTTCAGTTACATTTACATACTAGAGAATACCTTGACATCCAAGAGAAGGGAGTTCACACTACACCTGAGAACCATGAATTTAACCTTCATGCTACACATGACTGTTTAGAATCATTTACCAGGGAGTCGTGCGGTAGCACAGCAGGTTAAGTGCACGTGGCGCAAAGCACAAGGACCGGTTAGGATCCCGGTTCGAGCCCCCAGCTCCCCACCTGCAAGGGAGTCGCTTCACAGGCGGTGAAGCAGGTCTGCAGGCGTCTCTCTGTCTCTCTTCCACTCTATCTCCCCCTTCAGTCAATTTCTCTCTGTCTCTATCCAATAATAAATAAATTTTAAAAAATTTAAAAATTTAGAATAATTTACCAAACATTTGGTGAAGAGAATCAATCCTCACATTAAAAGCAACAGTACTTTTATGTGCAGGTGGTGCAAAGTGCAAGGACCAGTATAAGGATCCCTGTTCGAGCCCCTGGCTCCCCACCTGCAGGGGAGTCATTTCACCAATGGTGAAGTAGATCTGCCTGCAGGTGTCTATCTTTCTCTCTGTTTTCCCTTCCTCTCTCCATTAATCTGTGTCCTATCCAACAACAATGACATCAGTAACAATAATAACTACAACAATAAAACAAGGGCAACAAAAGGGAATAAATAAATGTTTTTAAAAATCTTTAAAAAAGGGAGTAGTAGTAGTGAACTCCCTTGTCTTGGATGTCAAGGTATTCTCTAGTATGTAAATGTAACTGAACCTGAAATTGATTTTACCTGACAAATGCATTTTATACTCCACAATATGACATGTCTGCACAAAGACAGTGGAGAATATTAGACAAATGTGGGAACGAGGTTTGTTGGTATTGACTTCCTATCCTTATCCTAGTCATATGTAGTGATCATCAGAAATTTAGTAGTGCAGTGGGTTAAGCGCAAGGACTGGCATAAGGATCCTGGTTCGAGCCCCCGGCTCCCCATCTGCCGGGTAGTCACTTCACAAGTGGTTGAAGCAGGTCTCCAGGTGTCTATCTTTCTCTCCCCCTCTCTGTCTTCCCCTCCTCTCTCAATTTCTCTCTGTCCTATCCAACAATGACATCCATAACTACAACAATAAAACAACAAGGGCAACAAAAGAGATTAAATAAATAAATATTTTTAAAAAGAGAAAAGAAAAAAAATCTTAAAAAAAAAAAAGCAACAGTACTATATGGTACCAAAATTAAAATCTCTGGGTGGAGGGTGAGATGTTCAACTTCACTGGGGGAGGAGAAGGGACACAGACCTTTGGTAGTGGTAATAGTGTTAATATACACTCCTATTAACTTACTGTCTCACAACTATTTAATATGAGAGGGGGAAAAATGGATCGAATGTCTCGAAGTTTCTGATGCATAGACCACAGGCTGAGTATATGTTCCTTCAATCTAAGCACTTGACTTCAAATTCAATTTGAAGTCTTAGCAGTGGGCTCAAATTGTTAATACATTTCTAACAATGACTTGTTCTTTGAAATATTAAATATCCTAAAAGCTTAGACCAGGGAGAACAGAGTTACTTTATAAGATACAGCTATATACAAATAGCATAAAAGGACATAAATTATGGCAAGGTCTGGTATAATACAGCAAATCCTAACAATGGGATTTTCAAAGTTAACCCAATTGCCAAATAACTTGAAACCTTTCCCTTTCTCTATAAAGCCCATACATCTCCCGGTCATGGAACCTCTAGGGCGAGGCTCACATTCCTGCATGCTTCTCTCAAGTCATACCAACTGATACTGCTTCACTTCAGACTGTGTTCAGAGACTTCAGGTGTGGAATGTCAACCCTTCAGCTTCATTACTCTGCCACCAGGTTCCAGATAATAACATGATGCCAACCTGACTTCTCTGGGTAGAGGACACCACCATGTATGTGTCTTGGAGACCCATCTCACCAGATCCCTGCCCTCACTAGGCAAAGAGAGAGATAGGCTGGGAATATGGATTGACCTGCCAACGCCCATTTTCAGCAGAGAAGCAATTACAGAAGCCAGATGGTCCACCTTCTGCACCCCACAATGATCCTGGGTCCATACTCCCAGAGGGATAAAGAACAGGGAAATTATCAAGGGAGAGGATTGGATATGGAGCTCTGGGAGTGTGCACTGTGTGGAAATGTACCCCTCCTATCCTATAGTCTTGTCTATATTTCCATTTTATAAATAAAAATTTAAAAAAGCAATAGTACTGAAATGAGGAGTGCTTTTGCGCATACTTCAATGTACCCTTTGATAATAAGTATCATGTATGTACTACTAAACACTTCAGAGTTTAAAATTGTTTACTAAAGGAGCTGGATGGTGGCATACTTCCTCTAAATGTATAATCAAGTGCCCTTGAGGAAACCATGGATAAAGCAAATAAAATTTAGAACTCTTTGAAAAACATACTCATAATAATTATTTCTGAATCAGATTTTTCCTATTCATCAAACTGCATCTTGTCTTTTAAAAAATATTTATAAATTTATTTATTTTATTGAACAGAGAGAAACTTTGAGGTAAGGAGGGAGAGAAGGAGAGAAACTGGTGGGGGAGATAGCATAATGGTTACGCAAAAAGACTCATACCTGAGGCTCTGAGGTTCCAGGTTCAAACCCCTACACCACCATAAATCAGAGTTGACTAGTGCTCTGATATTTAAAAAAAAAAAGTGGGGGTCGGGCGGTGGCACAGCGGGTTAAGTGCACATGGCACAAAGCACAAGGACCAGCATAAGGATCCCGGTTCGAGCCCCAGGCTCCCTACTTGCAAAGGAGTCGCTTCACAGGTGGTGAAGCAGGTCTGCAGATGTCTGTCTCTCTCTCTCTCTCTCTGTCTTCCCCTCCTCTCTCTCATTTCTATCCAACAACGAACGACATCAACAATAACAATAATAACCACAACAAGGGCAACAAAAGGGGAAAAAATGGCCTCCTGGAGAATGGATTCATGGTGCAGGCACTGAGGCCCAGCAATAATCCTGGAGGCAAAAAAAAAAAAAAAAAGTATAGAGAGGCAGAGAAGCTTCCACTACAGATGTGAACTTGAGTCCTTGTACATGGTGATGTGTATGCTCAACTGGGTGTGCTACCACCACACCCCTTCTTTTATGTCTTAATTAGGCTTTTTGTGGAATTATGAGAAAGTGATATACTGTCATCTTTACTTTCAGAAAAAAAAGGATTCAAATGACAAATACTTTAAGGAAACAACAGAAAAACAAACATACCTGATCCTTTTCAAGTGTAAGTATTTGATAGCCAGTTGTTCTACTACATATTAGTTTTCCACTACTATCAAAAGAGGCCAAACGTAATCTAGGATTAAAAAAAATGTTAAAACTGCATATTAAATAAGCTCTTTTAAATACTTTTTCCTGTTATACTCTCAATGTCTTTTATTCTCTATAGACCTGTCACTATATACTAATTCCCTCCAGATTTATAAGCTTGTCTTGCTACAAATAGCTGATAGAAAAAAATTAGATAAAGTATTTTATTGTAATTATATAGAAAATTTATATATATACACATACATTATCCAAGTTCTCTGACATTAAATCCATGCATACTGATGTGTAATCACAATCCAGCTCCAGAACATTTTCATCTCCTTGAACTGAACTCTGTACCCAGTAATCACTAATACCCGATTTATCCTCATCCAAGCCACCATTCTACTTTCTAAGAGTTTGTCAACTCTATTACCTCAAATCTGTGACAGGCTTATTTTGCTCAGCAGAATGTCTTCAAGATTCATTTTGTAGTCTGTTATCAATTTATTTTTAAAGTTACAAAGTATTCAGCTGTATATATATATTTGTCAAATACTTGGGTGGCTTTCATATTTTGGCTATTGTGAACAATGCAATTATGAAAACGAGTGAACTAATATTTATTTGAGTACCTACTTTCAATTGTTTTGGGGGTAAATACCCAGAAGAGGAATTGCTGGGTCACATGGGTAACTCTTTTAAGATTGAGGAAATGTCATACCATTTTTCACAAAGGATATATACCATTTACATTCTCAATATCATCGTACAAAAGTCCAGTTTCTTCATTTATTCACCAACACCTATTGGTGGTGTTTTGGGTTAGTAGTAATTCTTTTTTTTAAAAAATATTTTATTTATTCCCTTTTGTTGCCCTTGTTGTTTTATTGTTGTAGTTATTATTGTTGTTGTCGTCGTTGTTGGATAGGACAGAGAGAAATGGAGAGAGGAGGGGAAGACAGAGAGGAGGAGAGAAAGGTAGACACCTGCAGATCTGCTTCACCGCCTGTGAAGTGACTCCCCTGCAGGTGGGAAGCCGGGGTTTGAACCGGGATCCTTATGCCGGTCCTTGTGTTTTGCGCCACCTGTGCTTTAACCTGCTGCGCTACAGCCTGACTTCCGGGATAGTAGTAATTCTAATGGGTATAAGTTATTATCTCATTGTGTGTGTGTGTGTGCGTTTTTTTTTTGTTTGTTTGTTTTTTTGGCACTGGGTTATTTTTATGTATAATACCACCACTTCTGGGCCAGTGTTTTTACTCTTAATGAGGGGGTGGGAGAGAGAAACTCAGGAAGATAGATATCATAGCACTGCTCTACTATCAATGGAGTTTTCCTCAGTGCTCTAGTGCCTACATGTGGTCCCAGAGTTTGAATGCAGAATCTCACACATGGTAAAATGTGTGCTCTACTGAGTGAGTAAGCTATCTATCTTCTGGCCCCTATACTTCCTTTTCTTTTTTTGTGGAGTTGGCCTCACAGACATGCAACTTCACTACTTTCAAACTGCTTTTTTTTTTTTTTCCTTTCTCTCCTCCAAAGTCAAGAGACATAAAGAGGCTCCATAGCACAGGTGCTTCCTCTTCAAGGCAAAGCATATGTCCTATTTTTCTATTTGTGCTATCTTTTTAGCACATTTTTTCCTTTCTTTTTTTAAATAATGATTGCATCTGAGGTAATCCTGCTTTACATGACTATAAATGTTTTATTATTTTTTAAAATATTTTATTTTTAATGACAGAGAAATATAGAAATATTACACAGAGAGCTTAGAAATACACCTCCACTCTGGCTTATGGTTTTACTGGGGATTGAACCTGGGACTTTGGAGCGTCAGGCATGAAAGTCTTTTGCATAACCATTATGCTGTCTCCCCAGTCCCATGACTACAAATATTTTAAAGAACAATTTCTACCTCTTTAAAATGTCACCACATCTCATTTCCCACCAAAGCACCAGTATCTCCCCATGTTTGCAACCCCTCAGTACTCCTTGACAACCTCAGTTCTGAGGTCTGAGACCAAAAACATGTCTTCATCTGACTTTGCTCCCCTGCTTTCTTTCTTTACAACACATGAGAAAGCATTAAACAGGGGGTTGGGCGGTAGCACAGTGGGTTAAGTGCATGTGGCACAAAGCATAAGGACTGGCCTAAGGATCCTGGTTACAGCCCCCAGCTTCCCACCTGCAGGGGGGTCGCTTCACAGGTGGTGAAGCAGGTCTGCAGGTGTCTGTCTTTCTCTCCCCCTTCTTTCTCCATTTCTCTCTGTCCTATCCAACAACATCAATGGCAACAATAATAATAGCGACGATAAAGGCAACAAAATGGGGGGCAAAAAAATGGCCTCCAGGAGCAGTGGATTCATAGTGCAGGCACCAAGCCCCAGCAATAACCCTGGAGGCAAAAAAAAAAAAAAAAAAAGCATTAAACAGTCTCTTCTTATAAGTTTCTTTAGAACTTCTCTTCTCCTCCTGGGACCCCTTATGATCCAATTGCTGTCCTTCTTGATGGTTTGCCCTTACCATTATCTTTATTTATTTTAGTTCTCTTTTACATTATTTTCAACTTTAAAACTATTTATTTGGGAGTTGGGCTGTAGTGCAGCGGGTTAAGTGCAGGTGGCGCAAAGCAGGATTGGCATAAGGATCCCGGTTCGAACCCCAGCTCCCCACCTGTAGGGGAGTCACTTCACAGGCGGTGAAGCAGGTCTGCAGGTGTCTATCTTTCTCTCCTCCTCTCTGTCTTCCCCTCCTCTCTCCATTTCTCTCTGTCCTATCCAACAACGACAACAACAATAATAACTATAACAATAAAACAACAAGGGCAACAAAAGGGAATAAATAAAATAGTTTTTTTAAAAAAACTATTTATTTATGAGAAAGTAGGAGGAGAGAGAGAGAAAGAAAGAGCCAGACATCACTCTGGTACATGTGCTGCTAGACTGAACTCAGGATTCTCATGCTTGAGAATCTAATGCTTTATCTACTGCAAAATGTCCTGGACTACTGTTTTATTTTTTCAGGATCAATTCCTCTACCTTGTTCTCCTTTTCTACCTTTGGCTTTTGTCTATTGATGTTTGCCTCTACTGGGTTTTATTTATTTATTTTAGCTCATTTACTCTTTTTTTTCTCTGATATCTGTTAAGGCTTCTTTCATACTTTGACTTTGTTTTCTTCCACAACTTCTCATTTTAGGGAACATAGTTAAAAACAAATCGATGGAGCTATTTGGGAGCTACTCTCTTCCATGATCTGGCTTTCTGGTCCTTCTTCCAGCCATGACACCATCTCCCTAGACAATAACTTGGATCCACCTGCATATCAAATTTCAGGCTCAGAGGAAAAACAAACAAACAATAAACCCCTAGTATAGCCACAGGCCCTTTGGAATATAACTAAAATATGCCTACTAGCTATCTATGAAATGGAGACACCCCCCCCAACTCTTCATCTGCACTATTCCAGTCTTTTAGGTTAATGATTAATCAACAATTTGTTTGGCTTTGTATGCTCTCTTTTTAGCCACCAGGTTCCAGATGCTAGCTAGCATGATGCCAACAAGACTTCCCTGAACTGACAATCTCACCAATGTGTCCTGGAGCCCCGATTCCCCAGAATCCCACGCCACTAGGGAAAGACAGGCTGGGAGTACGGACCTGTCAACGCCCATGTTCAGCGGGGAAGCAATTACAGAAGCCAGACCTTCCACCTTCTGCATTTCACAATGACTTCGGGTCCATACTCCCAGAGGATTAAAGAATAGGAAAGCTCTCAGGGGAGGGATGGGATACGGAGTTCTGGTGGTGGGAATTGTGTGGAGTTGTACCCCTCTTATCCTATAGTTTTGTCAGTGTTTCCTTTTTTTTAATTATTTATTTTCCCCTTTGTTGCCCTTTTTATTGTTGTTCTAGTTGTTGTTGTTGTTATTGATGTCGTCATTGTTAGATAGGACAGAGAGGGGGAGAAAGACACCTGCAGACTTGCTCCACCTCTTATGAAGCAACTCCCCTGCAGGTGGGGAGCCGGGGGCTTGAACCGGGGTCCTTACACCAGTCCATGCACTTAGTGCCATGTGTGCTTAACCCGCTGTGCGACTGCCCGACTCCCCCAGTGTTTCCTTTTTACAAATAAAAATAAACAAGTAAAAAAGGAAAAAAAAGAAACATATCTTTGAAGTCTTTTTTAAAAAATGTTTTCGGCAAGGTGGTGCACTATCCAAGTGACCTATTTTGTTGGCTGTGAAGTCTTCTTTAGGAAGTTTATATAGCTCTATTGATTTTTTTTTCTTCTGTCCTCCCCCACCCCCACCTCCAAGTTGCTATCTTGGTTCACCAGATGGGTGATTTTCTTTTTCTTCCCATCATTGTTGTATGCTCTGAGAACCAGAGTCAGGGGTTTGTGTTTGATTGGGCCTGGCTAGTGAAAAGGGGTTCACAGTCACAAGTGCCTGCCTGAAGAATAAACAATGAGGCTGAACCAACCTGGTAGTGATTTCAGGTTGCAGGTGCATAGCAGTTGGCATGCCATAAATGAGGCATTTCTTCTTGGCTCAGCCCCCAGGGTGTTACTATGAGAACTGAATTCTATTTTTTTTAACTTTTTATTTACTTATTATTTTTTATCAGAGCACTGCTCAGTTCTGGCTTATGGTGGTGGTGGGGACTGAAGCTGGGACTTTGGAGCCTCATATATGAGAATCTCTGCATAATCATTATGCAATCAACCCCCAACCAAGAACTGAATTCTAATATGGTTATTTTCAAGCTGTTCCTGCTACCACTGAAGTTTTCACATTATATTACTTTTCTTTCTTTTAAAAAACTTCTTTATTGGGAGATTAATGGTTTACAGTCAACAGTAAAACAAAATAATTTGTACATGCTTACTATTTCCACATAACAATACAACCCCCACTAGGTCCTAATCTGCCATCATGTTCCAGAACCTGAACCCTTTCTCCCACCCCAGTCTTTTACTTTCAGTACAACAAGCAACTTTTTATTTTCTGTTTTCCTCTGCTGTAAAGTTCTAAGCACAAAACTGTGATTTCACTAGGTGTGCCAGTGCCTGGCCCCAGCACAAAACTGTAATAGACATAGGATGTAGGATTTCAGTGGTGGCCTCTTCTTGACTGTAGCTTATAGGTCATGCTGAGTAGTCTTTTTTTTTTTTTTTTTTTGACCAGAGCATTGCTCAGCTCTGGTTTACAGTGTTACAGGGGACTGAACCTGGGGCTATGGAGCCTCAGGCATGACAGTTTCTTTGCATAACCACTGAGTAGCTTTTTCACTCTTCTGAGTATGGCTTTGTGGATTCTTACCTCCTCAATGCTATGTCACTTGCTTTGGAAGCTAGTCTTGAGATACAAATCCATTTCTATGCAGGGTTTTTCATGTGTGCTATTATTGAGTTGAAGGCCGAAGGACCTTTCTAGGCAGTCATCTTGAACTTCATAATTTCTTTTACAAAAATGGTGCAAGGGCCTTGTACATGTAATACTACTACAGCTCCCAGCTTTTTCATTCGAGAACAGAAAAAGGAAAGACAGAAAAATACAATATACCATAGCACTGCCCCACCATCCCACTTACCCTGGTGTCATATTGCTACCATATGGGTGCTGAGACTCCCCAGGGCCTTGCACACAATCAAGTGTGCACTCTACCGAGTAAGCTGTCTCCTGGCCCCTCATTGTGGTCTTGATTTGCTTTAGCCTAGTGAGTAATGATGTTGAACATTTTTTTTTTATGTACTAGTTAGCCATTTGTATATCTTTATTGAAAGGTTTAAGTTCTCTGTCTATTTTTTTAGTTGGGTATATGTGTGTGTTTTCTTCAGGAATTTCTATACATTACAGATGTTAGCATATTATGAGATGTCAGGTTAACACATTTCTATTCCATAGGCTGTCTTTTTCTCTGTTGAGGTCTTTCAATGTACACATTTTTAATTTTGATCAACTTTCATTTTTATTTTGTTGCCTATGTTTTGGTATCTTATTGGAGAAATCATTGCCAAATACATATAGTTTTTATAATATTTATTTATTGCCTCCAGGGTTATAGCTGGGGCTCTGTGCCTGCACCAGGAATCCACTGCTCCTGGAGGCCATTTTTTCCATCTGTTGTAATTGTTGTTGCTGTTGGATAGGACAGAAAGAAATTGAGAGAGGAGGGGAAGACAGAGAGCAGGAGAGAAATAGATACCTGCAGACCTGCTTCACCACTTTTGAAGTGACCCCCCCATGCAGGTGGGGAGCCAGGGGTTTGAACCAGGATCCTTACACCAGTCCTTGTGCTTTGTACCATGTGCACTTAACTTGCTGCTCTTCCGCCCAGCCCCTAAGGTTTTTATCCTATGTTTCTTTTCTGAGATTTAAGTTTTAGCTCTTATGCTTATTTCTTTGACCCAGTTTGACTTGACTTTTACATGTGGTATAAAATATTTTTATATAAACTGAGTAGTTTTCCAATTTTCTAGCTTCCTTTTTAGAAGATTGTCAGTTCAACAAGCATGCAAAATTGGACATATAAAACCCTACAGAAATTGGGGCTATGAGATAATATGAGTTTATGCTCCCAGTGGAGCATAAACTTTGCCCTTAGACTCCACGTGAGTTGTGGACTGGTGCTGTGGTGTTTCTCCTCTTTTTTTGCCCTATACCTAAACAAACAAACAAACTAGTTTGCTATGAGTGGTGAAGCTGTGCAGGAATAGAGCCTTTTTATCAATGAATGAATGAATGAATAAATTAATTAATTAATTAATTAAAATCCTACGGAAAGCTAAGGATGTCAGTCATGGCCCAATGGAAAAATATCTTGCTTCAGTTCTTATTTGGGCCTTTTAGTTGTTAGGAATTGTAGCATGACAACAACTTTAAGCCTATTACAAACACTGTGTCTTCATATTCCATTCACTTTTTTCTCTGACATCACAGATCTTATTACTTTGATTATTAACACATTTCATAGAAATGGGGCTTTATCAGAAAGGTGGCTCAGTGAGTAGAACACAGTATCAGTATGTATGAGTGTAACGTGTGCTAGAGTAGTGCTGACTACTTTCTCATAAAATAATCTTATCAAAAAAATGGACTTAATTTTCTATAAAATAAAAATTTATAATTTTCAGAGTATGTGTTTTTTAAATATAGTATCTTTAAATATTTTATTAATTTGGGTTGGGGAGACAGCATAGTTATGCCAAAGACTTACATGCCTGAGGCTCTGAGGTCCTGGGTTTAAATACCCACTACCACCATACACCAGAGCTGAGCAGTGCTCTGTTCTCTCTGTATCTTTCTCTCCACATCTCTCTAATAATGATGCAATTTTATTAATTAATAAGTAATTTACTATTATATTATTTTGAGAGGGAGAGTAGTCCAAAGCACTGTACATGTGAGTTGGTGCTCTAACAGGTTGGTTGAACTATATCCCTGGCATTATATATTATATCTTACCAAAGTTCTACCACTGTATTTTATAAGTTATCAAGATGTTTTTCACATTTTATATTTCTCCAGGATTGGAGAGGAGTGAGTGGAGAAATCTTATCCTACCTAAATGCTATACTCCGTCGAGGCTGTAAACTGACAGATCCACTGCAAGGCTGATTCAGTGTATTGCGTTTGAAAATGATGTACCGATTGGTGTAAGTTACAAGCAGGTCAAAGCCGAAGTTAAAACCTGTCCATCGCCAACAGTACTAAGAAACACAAAGCAAAGAGACTCACTTCAGTTTATAGTACTAACAAGTCAAAAATAAAAAGTTTAAGCTGTCTTTTTTCTCCTTATTCCAAATGTATCTCTCATGAAATATCTCAAAAAATATTTCTCAACTTTTTGCCAGTGTCTTCTTTTACCACACAGAAGATATACACACACACACATTACACAAAACAGTATCAAAGCAAGAAAAGCAGTATCAGTAATCACTATTCTTAAGGCACTTTCCTAATATTGCCTTTTCATGATAGTTTCATTACTCTTCCAACTGTAATCCTAACATAAGTAATATGCAGTTCTTTTTAAAAAATATTTATTTATTTTCCCTTTTTGTTGCCCTTGTTATTTTCTTTATTGTAGTTATTATTGTTGTTATTGATGTCGTTATTGCTGGATAGGTCAGAGAGAAATGGAGAGAGGAGGGGAAGACAGAGAAGGGGAGAGAAAGATAGACATCTGCAGACCTGCTTCACCGCCTGTGAAGTGACTCCCCTGCAGGTGGGGAGCCAGGGGCTCAAACTGGGATCTTCATGCTGGTCCTTGTGTTTTGCACCATGTGTGCTTAACCTGCTGCGCTACTGCCCGACTCCCATAATATGCAGTTCTAAGTAGGTATAGCTTTTAGGAAGTTAGGCATTTAGATGGAGGTAATAAGAACCCATTAATATCTATCTTGCTTTAAAAATACTTTTATAAACACCTTAAGTAACTAATGAATCAAGAGATAAACAGCAAAAGTATCTTTAATACCAACATGAGGTTACACAATTTGTTTATTTTAGCACTTAATAGTAAATTAAGATTATTAAGAAAGGTGATAAGGGAATAGTGAAACAGGGCTTTAGGTTTCTAGTTAACATTCTGAATTACACTAGATCAATAATTAACTGGCATTTACTGAATATGACAGTCTGAAGAAATATCTGTGAATTAACTTCTGCCTAGTACAATGCATATATGTTTATATGGAAGAAGAGATGAGAAATACACATGAGTAGAATAAAAGATAACAGAAGTCAGAAAAGAGTGACAGGGCAGAGGAGTTTTATAGTCGGGGCACTTGTTAGCTTAGACAGATGGTTACAGAAGTTTCTCTAAAGAGTAGAACCTTGAGTTGTTAACTAAAGAAAAAGTGACTTGAACTCAAAGTATAAATCTCTGGAGTAAACATTTTAGCATACTTAAGGAACAGAAAGAAGAGCTAGATGGCTAGGGTAACTGAGGAGGGCAGTTCTCAATATGAATTCAGAGTCTATAGGAGTAAGAAAAAGTAGGGTATAGTACTTCATAGCAAGGAAATGTTTCTCCTAGTAAGGAACTAATAGAAAGTTTTGGGAAGGAAATGACATGATCTAATTTGTATCCTAAAAAAGATTATCTGGTTGTCATATGGAAAACAGAATATAGAGAAGCAAGTTAAAAGTAGAGGGTTAACTGCGAAGCTACAAAATACAGGTGAAGGCAGTAGACAACGGTGGCTTAGACCTGAGTAGTGGTGGTATATTATATTTTTAAACTTCAGGATACCAAAGGAGACCAACTGGGACTGCAACAAGGCAGGACTAGAATGACTTGAGGAATGCATCAAACCATTGGTGAGTGCAAACATGTGTGGCTCGTGGACAGAGAGGAGCCTAAGGAGAGACTGAGAGGCTGGTAACAGTCCAGCAGTTTACCAGTTGAGGCACCACCTCCAGTCTGCTTTACCAACAAAAAGACTGCTGAAGAGAGGAAAGGATTGCCCTAAGACTCACCAAATGCAACTGTGAGTCTCCACTGCTACTATCCTCAGAGGCTGGAGCAGCAGCAGGAAACAGAGAACTGACCAGGAAACTCAGGAGAAGAGCTACATCTCGGTGGTCTAGCAGTGGGGCTGTATAGTGAAAGCCTTTCCACAATGTTTTCCTGATGAGAACATAGGGAATAATTGCCTGAGAACCTTCAGACTATAAATAGGACTTGTTTAGAAACTCACAGGGTCTAGCAGTGCTGCCTGGATTGGCAGAGAAGCCGAATTGAGCCTGGAGATTTGGATCCTTGGGGTGTAAGAGTCTCTTTGCATAACCACTGTGCTATCTCTGCCCCAACCTGCTTTATCTCTTGGTCAGGAGTGAGGGATTAAGCTAAGAAGCCTACTTATAGTCTAAAAGTCCTCAGGCTCCCATAGCCTACAGGGATGAAAAAGAACAAAAGAGGCTTTTAGCAGCCTCTGTGCTCCAACTCAAGGATTGAAATAATATTGAAACAATTGTTAATTTCCACAACTGTGAATTATTGAAGCACGTTACTTAAGACTCAAGTCAATCCAGGCAAGAGTGATCAGTAATTTGAAAAGTACTGAGAGAGGGACCTCATAACATACTATGTAGAATGGTTAAGCCAACAAGAAGAACTACTGGAGAAATGAACCAGGACAGAGACAAGCTAAAAGTCCCCCAAAGGTTGAACCACAAAATAGTGAGGTCAGCATCAAACATTTGTTAAGGAAATAGTCATGAGAGTGAGTAAAGAGTTTGAAAGAATTGTCATCAGAAATGCAGAAATAACAAATGAGACTCTGGAAGAGAACACTAATTATCGCAAGGTTATTAGAGAGCTGAAAGCTGAAATAGATGAGCTAAGAACACAACTAGCTGAACAAGCTAAAACAGTATCAGAACAGGGTAACAAAATAGATGAACTCCAGAAAACAGTACAGAGGTGAGAGAATAGAATAAAAGAGGCCGAAGACAGAATTAGTAAGATCAAGGACGAATTAGAGACAACTAAAAAAGCAAGAGATCGGGAGTCAGGCAGTAGCACAGTGGGTTAAGTGCACATGACGTGAAGTGCAAGGAATAGTGTAAGGATCCCGGATTGAGCCCCCGGCTCCCCACCTGAAGGGGAGTCACTTCACAGGCAGTGAAGCAGGTCTGCAGATGTCTACCTTTCTCTCCCCTTCTCTGTCTTCCCCTCCTCTCTCCATTTCTCCCTGTCCTATCCTATAACAATGACATCAATAATAACTACAACAATAAAACAAAGGCAACAAAAAGGAACAAATAAATAAATACTTTTAAAAAAGCAAGAGATTATCAAAAAGAGACTAAGAGACTGAAAACAACAGAGACCTATGGGATGACTTCAAAAGAAATAATATACACATTCTTGGCTTCCCAGAGGAAGAAAGAGAGGGAGGGAAAGAAAGAATTCTTCAGGACATAATAGCTGAGAACTTTTCTAGTCTAGACAACACAGAAGACATAAAGGTTCAAGGGTCCCAAACAGAATTAACCCAAACTTACAAGACACCAAGACACCTCATATTTAGAATGCAAAGAAATAAGGATAAAGAAAGGATCCTAAAGGCTACAAGATAAAAGCCAAGAGTCACTTACAGAGGAAAACCATGGAGAAATGAACCAGGACAAGAGAACAGCTAAGATTAGCAACAGATTTCTCCAAACATTACAGGCCAGAAGAGAATGGCAAGATCTATCGAGCACTGCTGTACAACCAAGACGGCTGTATCCTGCAAGATTGTCATTCAGACTAGATGGAGACATAAAAACCTTCTTAGACAAGCAACAGTTGAAAGAAGCAACTATCACCAAGCCTGTCCAGAAAGAAGTTCTGAAAGATCTCCTATACGAAGTCAGAGCACCATAGATATGCCATGTCAGAACACTCAAACTCTACAATAATGGTGTTAAAATATCTTCAATCCTTGATATCAATAAATGGCCTGAATTCACCTATTAAAAGACACAGAGTAGGAAGATGGATCAGTAAACATAACCCAACAATATGATGCCTACAGGAAACCCACCTAACTCAATAAGACAAAGAGACTCAAACTGAAAGGATGGAAAACTATCATATAAGCAAATGGCCCACAAAAAGGGGCAGGAACAGATAGTCTCATATCAGACACGATACACTTAAAAATAAAATAAAAAAAGAGAGGGGTGGACATTATTTAATGTAATCAGTCAACCAAGAGGACTTAATAATTATTAACATCTATGCACCCAATGAGAAGCCATCTAAATACATCAAATATCTACGGAAAGAGCTACAGTAATATATTAACAGCAACACAGTCATAATAGGGGACACTTCAACACCCTACTCTCTCAACTTGACAGATCATCCAGGCAGAAAATCAATAAAGACATGAGGAAGCTAAATGAAGAGATAGATAAACTAGAACTATTAAGACATTTTCATAATCATTCACCCCCAGAAAGTGGAATACACATTCTATTCAAATCCACATGGTCCATTCTCAAGGATAGATCATATGTTAGGCCACAGGACAGCATCAGCAAATTCAAGAGCATTGAAATCATCCCAAGCATCTTCTCAGACCACAGTGAAGTTAAACTAACACTTAACAATCAACAAAAGATTAGTAATAGTCCCAAAATGTGGAAGCTCAACAGTATACTCCTTAACTACTGGCTCAAAGAGGAAAAAAAGGAAGAAATCAAATGATTTGATGAGAGTTCAATGAAAATGAAGACACAAGCTATCAAAATATTTGGGACACAGCTAAGCAGGACCGAAAGGGAAGTTCATAGCTATACAAGCACACATTAGGAAACAAGAAAAAGCACAAATAAACAGCCTGATTGTACACCTTAAAGACCTAGAAGAAGAACAACAAAGGAACCCTAAAGCAACCAGAAGGACAGAAATCACTAAAGTTAGGGCAGAAATCAATAACATTGAGAATAAGAAAACCATACAAAAGATCAACAAAAGTAAATGTTGGTTCTTCAAAAGTGAACAAAATCCACAAACCTGTAACCAGACTCACAAAACAAAAAAGAGAGAAGACCCAAATAAATCAGATAGTAAATGAAAGAGGAGATATCACAACGGACACCACAGAAATTCAACATTATCATGCGAGGCTTCTATAAACAACTATATGCCACCAAGCTAGAGAACCTGGAAGAAATGGACAATTTCCTAAATACCAACAAACTTCCAAAATTAATGAGGAAGTAGATTATATGAACAGTCCCATCACAGCCAACAAAATTGAAACAGTTATCAAATACCTTCCCAAGAACAAAAGTCCTGGACCAGATGGTTTTACAAGTGAATTCTACAAAACATTCATGGAACAGTTCATCTTCCAGAAGACTGAAGACATTGGAATACTCTATTCCAGCTTCTACGAAGCCAATATCACTCTGAAACCAAGAGCAGAGAGGGACACAACCAAGAAAGAAAACTACAGACCAATATCTCTGATGAACACAGATGCAAAAATATTGAACAAAATTCTAGCCAACCGGATACCGCAGTATATTTAAAAGATTGTTCATCATGACGAAATGGGGTTTATCCCAGGCACGCAAGGTTGGTTTAATATATGTAAATCAATCAATGCGATCCATCACACAAATAAAAGCAAGACCAAAAACCACATGGTCATATAAATAGATGCAGAGAAAGCCTTTGATAAAATCCAACAACCCTTTATGATCAAAATGCTACAAAAAATGGGAATAGATGGAAAATTCCTCAAGATTGTGGAGTGTATATATAGTAAACCTACAACCAACATCATACTCAATGGTAAAAAACTGGAAGAATTTCCACTCAGATCAGGTACTAGCCAGGACTACCCACTATCACCATTATTGTTGGGAGTTGGAAGTTCTTGCCATAGCAATCAGGCAGGAGCAAGGAATTAAAGGGATACAGACTGGAAGAGAAGAAGTCAAACTCTCCCTATTTGTAGATGACATGATAGTATACATAGAAAAACCTAAAGAGGGAGTCAGGTGTTGTGCAGCGGGTTAAGCACAGGAGGCAGAAAGCATGAGAACCGGAGTAAGAATCCCGGTTCAAGCCCTCAGCTCCCCACCTGCAAGGGAGTCGCTTCACATGTGGTGAAGCAGGTCTGCAGTTGTCTATCTTTCTCTCCCCCTCTCTGCCTTCCTCTCCTCTTTCCATTTCTCTCTGTCCTATCCAACAACAACATCATTAGCAACAACAATAACTATAACAATAAGACAACACCAACAAAAGGGAATAAATAAATAAATATTAAAAAAAAAGAAAAACCTAAAGAATCCAGCAAGAAGCTTTTGGAAATCATCAGGCAATACATTAAGTTGTCAGGCTACAAAATTAATATTCAAAAGTCAATGGCATTCCTCTATGCAAACACTAAGTTAGAAGAAGATCAAATCCAGAAATCAATTCCTTTTACTCTAGCAACAAAAACAATAAAATACTTGGGAATAAACCTAACCAAAGAAGTGAAATACTTGTATTTTAAAAATTATGAGTCACTACTCAAGAAAATGGAAAAAGAAACAAAGAAGTGGAAAGATATTCCATGCTCATGGGCTGGAAGAATTAACATCATCAAATTGAATATACTATCCAGAGCCATCTACAAATTTAATGCTATCCCCATCAAATCCTACCACATTTCTTAGGAGAATAGAACAAATACTACAAATCTTTATCTGGAACCAGAAAAGACCTAGAATTGCCAAAACCATCTTGAGAAGAAAGGACAGAAATGGAGGCATCACACTCCCAGATCTCAAACTGTATTATTATCATCAAAACTGCTTGGTACTGAAACAGTACCAGTGGAACAGAATTGAGAGTCGGGAAATAAGCCCCCACACCTATGGACATCTAATCTTTGACAAAGGGGCCCAGACTATTAAATGGGGAAAGCAGAGTCTCTTCAACAAATGGTGCTGGAAAAAATGGGTTGAAACATGCAAAAGAATGAAACTGAACCACTATATTTCACCAAATACAAAAGTATATTCCAAGAGGATCAAGGACTTGGATGTTAGACCCAAACTATAAGATACTTAGAGGAAAATATTGGCAGAACTCTTTTCCGCTTAAATTTTAAAGACATCTTCAATGAAATGAATCCAATTTAAAAAAAGACTAAGGCAAGTATAAACTTATGGGACTACATCAAATTAAAAAGCTTCTGTACAGCAAAAGAAACCACTACCCAAACCAAGAGACCCCCTCATAGAATGGGAGAAGATCTTTACATGCCATACATCAGACAAGAGGCTAATAATCAAAATAAATAAAGAGCTTGCCAAACTGAACCAAAAGAAAACAAATAACCCCATCAAAAATGGGGGGAGGACATGGACAGAATATTCACCACAGAAGAGATCCAGAAGGCCAAGAAACATATGAAAAAAATGCTCCAAGTCTTTGTCAGAGAAATGCAAATAAAGACAACAATGAAATACCACTTCACTCCTGTGAGAATGTCATATATCAGAAAAGGTAACAGCAGCAAAATGCTGGAGAGGTTGTTGGGGCAAAGAAACCCTCCTGCACTGCTGGTGGGAATGTAAGTTGGTCCAACCTCTGTGGAGAACAGACTGGAGAACTCTCAGAAGGCTAGAAATGGATCTACCTTATGATCCTGCAATTTTTCTCCTGGGGATATATCCTATGAAACCCAACACACCCATCCAAAAAGATCTGTGTACACATATGTTCTTGGCAGCACAACTTGTAATAGCCAAAACCTGGAAGCAACCCAGGTGCCCAACAACAGATGACTGGCTGAGCAAGTTGTGGTATATATACACAATGGAATACTACTCAGCTATTAAAAACAGCGACTTCACCATTTTCAGTCCATCTTGGTTGGAGCTTGAAGAAATCATGTTAAGTTAAGTAAGTCAGAAACAGAAGGATGAATATGGGATGATCTCACTCTCAGGCCGAAGTTGAAAAACAAGACCAAAAGAGAAAACACAAGTAGAACCTGAACTAGAGCTGGTGTATTGCACCAAAGTAAAAGTCTCTGGGGTAGGTGGTGTAGGAGGTGAGTACAGGTCCAAAAAGGATGACAGAGGACCTAATGGGGGTTGTATATTTAAGTGGAAAACTGAGAAATGTTATGCACATACAAACTATTGTATTTACTGTTGAATGTCAAGCATTAATCCCCCAATAAAGAATTTTTTAAAAAATCCAAGAAAACCCCCCAAAAACTTCAGGGCATGGTATAAAAGAAAGAATTCAAAGTTTGGTACTTAAGCAAAGGATTAACAGAAGGAATATTTATGGGTCACAAACTACTTTGGAAGGAAAAATCTGAACCCTCAAATTTAAATTGAAGCATTCAGCATGGGACTGTTTCCCTTTTAATTTTTTTTTTAATATTAATTCTAGGTATTTTTTATTTTAATTTTTTTTCCAGGGTTACTGCTGGGGTTTGGTGCCTACAGTACAAATCCACTGCTCTTGGAGGCTGTTTTTTCCCTTTTGTTGCCCTTATGGTTTATCGTTGTTGTTATTCCCCCTTAATTTTTAATAAGACATAGAGAATTTGAGAAGAGTGGAGGAGATGAGAGAGATAGAGAGATAGGGAAGAGAGATCAAAGATTCAAACCTGGGTCCTTGTGCATGGTAACATGCATACTTAACCAGGTGTGCCACTGCCCAGTCCCCTAAATAAATCTTTACAAAATAATGGGTAGGCCCAGTGGATAAAAGCATTGTACTTTCACCCATGAGGTCCCAAGTTCAACACTCAACACGGCATGACAAAGTAATGCTCTGATTCTCTCTGTAGTGTTAATAAGCATGATATTTTTAAAATATAAATTTATTATCTTTATTTATTGGATAGAGACAGGGAGAAATTGAGAAAGGAGGGTGAAATAGAAAGGAAGAGAGGCAGAGCGACACCTGCAGCACTGCTTCACCATTTGTGAAGCTTTCCCTCTGCAGGTAGAGAAGGGGGGGGCTTGAACCTGGGTCCCTGCATATTGTGATATGTGTGCTCAACCAGGTGCGCCACCAAGCATGATTTTTTAAAAGAAAATAATGGAAGGATGGGTACACTAGGGAAATTTGGGAGGATTATCATGCATCACTAAAGACCTGCTTAAAGGTTAAAGTTACAGACTTTCAAGTAAAACCTGCTGGTGCACTGGGACTTCACTAGTCACATCTGTTTGGAAATAGGCATGAAAAGCTGTGATTTAACAAAATTTGGGGCCTCATCAGGTGAGTTTGACAAAGGGAAAAGGCATGCTAAAAGTGTAAGCCAGGGAATGGTTTTAAGATGAAACAAAATACAAATAATAAAAAGAGAGACGATGGTAGGGAAAAAAGTATGTATTGTTATTTTATTTGCAGGTTAACAAATTTTTGGAGAAAAAATACTAGAAAGAGATGAAATATGAAAATGAAATACTTGAAATGAGTATTTTGAAGGGGGATTATTAATTACTAATATTTACTAATATGAATTGACTTGAAATAGGATAAAGTACAAAATCACAGGAGAAAGGGAGGTCAGGGAACAGGAATTCTGAAATCACCAAGATTGGTAACAAGAGATAATGACAGTAAATGATGCCACAATAAGGATAGTGATATAGCAAAAGCACTTGTTTCAAAGGAACTGTAGTTCAGTTAAGGGGTTGGAGGAACAAGGTCAGAAATCAATACAGTACTTAAGGAATAAAGATAGTACCTACTTCTCTTTCATTCTCTGAATTATGAATGCTAACACAAAGTAATTACATATATATTATATTAGAGCACTACTGATTTTAGTTATTGGTGGTGCCAGGGATTGAATTTAGGACCTCTCACAGGCAAGCCCTGTGAGCTGCAGCAATAATATCTCCCTAGCCCAAACCTAACTTAAAAAAAAATTTTTTTTAATTTATTTATTCCCTTTTGTTGCCCTTGTTGTTTTATGGTTGTAGTTATTATTGTTGTTGTTACTGATAATAATAACTACAACCATAAAACAATAAGGGCAACAAAAGGGAATAAAAAATAAATATTAAAAAAAAAGAGAAATGAAGTCTTAGAAAAAATTGGGCATGAAAATAAAGTTGTCTAAATTAGGTTGATATTATTAAAGCCAAAAATCACAATTGGGATGAAATTTTTAAGAATGTGATTCATGTCACACTAGTGGGTTGTAAAATCAATTTAATAATGAATCAAAACAAGTTTTAAAAATTAAACATAAAACAAGATTTTTCATAATAATTTTGTTGAGTAAGGAAGGGAGGAAGGGAGAGAGGTGGAAGAGAAGGAAGAAGGGAAGAAAGACTTAATCTTTCTTTCCTATGGGCAGCAAAAAAGTCTGAGCATCTTTGATTTGGGGTAATTATAAAATAATTAGAAAACTATGTAATGGCTCCCATGTTGACTTATGCATCTTAATTTTTAGATCACTGAGGCATTCTCCTATGTATTATTATTATTACTATTGTTGTTGTTGTTATTTTTAACCAGAGAACTGCTCAGCTCTGGCTTATGGTGGTGACGGGGATTGAACCTGGGACTTTGAAGCCTCAAGCATTAGAGTCTGTTTGCATAACCATTATGCTATCTACCCCTGCCCATTCTCATATCTTTTATCTACACCCACCAAGTCTTGTAATATAGTCAAGTATTTGATCATTAATGAGCATCTAACAGGATCTATGCTCAGGAGGACATTAAATAAACTGTACTAAAAAAGCTGTTCTGAGCTATAACAGGTGTCATGAGTATGTACTTTGCACTAACAGTACAACAATCTATATTAGATTTAAGAGTCATGATCCAATCCATACTTACTTCACCATCTTTGGCAAGTTTCCTACCACACCTCATGCTATTTCCTTCCAGTTCTTCTTTATTGATTTCCTGAGGGCTAGACATACACATAAGACATGAAATATCATATAAAATAGGCAACAATAACAACATTTTTTTTGAGTTAAAGATTCAGGGGGGCAGACAATGGCATACTTGGTAGAGTGCACAGGTTATCATGTGCAAAGATTGGAAGCCCCTGCAGGAGGGAAACTTCACAAGAGGAAGCAATGGTGCAGGTCTCGCTCTCTGTCCCTCTAGCTCCACCTCCCCTCTTAATTTCTATTAATTCATAAATAAATTAAAAGAAAAAGGAAGGCAGGCAAGCAGGCAGGCAGGCTGCCAGGATTAGTGGATTAATCCTACAGGCACTGAGTCCCAGCAATCTCCCTAGTGGCGATAAAACAAACAAAAATCTGAGGGAGTCGGGTGCTAGCACTGCAGGTTAAGTACACGTGGCGCAAAGCGCAAGGACCGACTTAAGGATCCCAGTTCGAGCCCCTGGCTCCCCACCTTCAGGGGAGTCACTTCACAAACGGTGAAGCAGGTCTGCAGTGTCTATCTTTCTCTCCCCCTCTGTCTACCCCCCTCCTCTCTCCATTTCTCTCTGTCCTACCCAACAACGACGACATCAATAGCAATAGTAACAGTAACTATAACAATAAAAACAACAAGGGCAACAAAAGGGAATAAATAAATATTAAAAATAAAATCTGATACTCAGGTAACCTGGGAGGTGACACAATGGATAGTGTTGGATTTTCAAGTTTGAGTTCCTAAATTCAGTCCTCAGCAACACATGTGCCAGAGTGATGCTCTGGTTTCTCTTTCCCCAATTGGTAAATAGTTTCATAAAGTACTATACATAATTTAAACAAATATGAAAAATTGGAAAAAAAAAAACTACAACTTGATGTTCAGGCTGGTGAGATAGTACCAACAACAGTAAAACAGTTTCATGTCCGAGGCTCCAAGGTGCAATCCCTAGCACCACTATACGGTAGAGTTGAGCAGTACTAAGGTTAAAAAAAAAACCAACCTTGATAATCAATTAAGAATGCTGGGCTGGAGAGACAGAGTAATGGTTACACAAAGCTTTGATCAGGGCTGGGCTGTGGCACACCTGGTTAACTACATACACTATAATGCACAAGAACCCCAGTTTAAACCCTGGTCCCCTACCTACAGGGGGAAAGCTTTATGAGTTGCAAAGTAGAGCTGCAGATCTCTCTCTGTCTCCCTCTTTATCTCCTCATCCCCTCTCAATTTCTGTCTCTATACAATAATAAATAAAAACAAACAAAAAACTTTGATCCCTGAAGCAGCAACGGTCCCAGGCTCAATCCCTGACACCAACTATAAACCAGAATTGAGCAGTGCCCTGGCAAAAATAAGTAAATGAAATAATAATAATAATAATAAATAAGACGAATGTATTGGTTTATGTCTTTGTGGTACAAGTGGTTAGCATATTCAGTTGTTAACCTTAAGAATGAACTGGTTAATTGGTTAATTCTTGTCTGCTGCTTTTGTTTTTCACATACTACCCTGACTTCTAGAACAATTTTATTAGATTACACTCAAAACAAAGGGGGTGGGGTTAAGGAGGAGGGGAATCTGAGAAATTGTGCTAACCAAGAAAATGAAACAGTAAGAGTTCCAATTTACAAAAGAGTTTCTAGGCATTTCTGATTATAAACTTTAAAAAATATATTTATTTATTTATTTATTAATTTATTGTATAGAGACAGAGATTGAGATGGAAGGGGGAATGGAGAGAGACAGAGAGACTGCCTCTTTCCCTATCTGCCCCCCCACCTCTCTCTGATTCTATCTATTAATAAACAAACAATTAAGAAAGATAACTGTTGATAGTGTGGAGAGGAGTTCAGAAGAAACTTTTATACCCTAGTTAGTATCCAGGAAACACGCTGTCTTCCTCACTTTAGAAGGTCTGTTACTGTGAGAAAATGCTTGCTAAACCTGTAGAAAAGACCATTTCATTAAAGGCACTATCATATACTTCTGAGGATAAGAAAACTACTTATTCTATCTCAGTCTCTCTTTTTCCCCCTAGCTCAGTCTCTTAGGGGAAACTCAATTAAGGTTACATACAGTAGAACTTTTTAGAAAAAAGTATATCCCACATTTAAAATCTAATTGTACAAAAGAAAATGATTTATAAAATCTACACTAGAAAATGTTTCACTGGGTTGGTGAGAGAGCATGATGGTTATGCAAAAAAGGACTTTCCTGCCTGAGGCAGCAAAGGCCCCATGTTCAATCCCAATACTGCCATAAACCAGAGCTAAGAAGGAAGGAACAGAGTGGGGGGAGGAGGAGAAGGGAGAGAAGAAGAAAGAGCTTCAAACCTACACTTTATTAATTTGTTTGCTTTCCAGTCTCACTATATGCTGAACAAGTATGCTATAAGTAGATGTAAAAATATGGAATATAAATTACAAAATAGAAACTAAGAATTCTAGATAGTAACATCATAATCATCTTGAGTTATATAACACTTCCATATACTATACTCACTTTTGGGCTATAAAAAACTAGCTTATAATTTTAGGAAGTTCTTTAAAGAATATATAAAAACAAGGGAAAAAAATTCAACATACTCACAGGTCTTGATTTTTTCCCATGCATTTAAAAAAATTTTATTAGTGATTTAATATTTACAAAATTATGAGATAACAGGGGTATAATTCCACACTGTTCCCACCACCAGCGTTCTGTGTTCCCATTCTCTCCATTCGAAACTGCAGTAGTTCTCCCAAGGTTTCCCTTTTTTTCCCCCTATGATTCTGCTTTCTCTCCCTATTTAAGTTATATCTATACCTATTACTATTACTGAATGTCTTTACTTTTTCCTTCTCCTCTCTCTGGGTCCTGATAGAATTGGAGTTCAGAGCCCTCTGATCATCTTACCTTAACATTTCTCCCCTTCTGGGGGTACAGACCAAAATTCTTTATAGGGTACAGCAGGTTTTTTGTTGATGTTGCTGTTGTTTGTTTGTTTTTTTATCAGAGTACTGCTCAACTCTGGTTTATAGTGGTACGGGAGATTGAACCTGGGACATAAAAGCCTCAGGCATGAGACTCTCTTATGCTATCTACCCCTGCCAGTTCTTGATTTTTAATATAATGAACATATTAAAATTTTATAGTGGACTTCCAGGGGCGTGGCCACAGAGTTGCAGCAACTGGAAGATCACACCAAAAACAACCAGATAAAGAAAGAAAAAAATGCTCAGAAGTTCACATTTCAACGGAACCCTTTGAAGAAATTCCTTACTGATAGGTGGGTACAGGCACATGTAATAAGGGGTATGGGAGAAACTCTTACAAGTCAGAAAAACAGCTAGGACAGAGAGTGGCAGCCAGCAAGCAACATCATTCTACTAATTACACAGAACATAGGCTCGCTCCAAAGAAATTTGGTTTGGAAACTAAAACTGTGAGGCCTGTCCAGACTGTGACAGAATAGAGTCTGAAATAAGGCAACAAAAACATATTCTGTGTAATCTACCCAAGGTAACACAGAAGACTCTCCCCTCTTATACCCCACACCTCAGGACATATCAACAACATAGCCACAGTGCTACCTGCTGGCTGAACAGCAGAAACCACATTTAATCAAAATTCAACCCTTCAAACTCACAAAGATTTGGAAAAAAAGTTGGATCTTGAATTCAGATAGCTTATCATGAAGGCAATTCAAGACTCCAATCATAACATACAGACACAAATTCAGGATCTCAAGAGATCATTCCACCAACAAGCTTCAAAACACACAAAGAAAATTCCAAACAAAGCTACAAGATATGAAAGACACTTTGGATGGAGTCTGTTAAGTAGAATAAATCAGTTTGAGGCACCACATTCACTTGAGTTTTTGTTGTAAAAAAATTTTTACAACTGAGCTGTTGTAAAAATTCACCAAAAATGAAGCAATTCTCTGTGAAATAGCAGACTGCATCAGAAAAAATAAAGTGAGAGTTATTGGGATACCTGAGGACAAAGGGAAGGAGAGAGAGAGGAGCAGAGAACACATTCAGAGAAATCATAGCAGAAATTTTCTAGACCTAGGCAACATTTAAAACATGGACATCCAAGAAGCTAAATGAACATCCAAGTTCCTGAATCTAAAATGGCTGAGACAACACATCACAGTAAAACTATCCAAAAGCAAGGAAATGGAAAAAAATATTGCAAGCCATCAAGGAAAGGAAGAATCTGACATACAGAGGTAGAACTGTGAAGCTTTCATCAGATTTCTCATCACAAACCCAAGAAAGGAATGAACTGATTTATTCCCAGTATTAAAAGGTAAGAATCGCCAATCATGAATAATACACCCTGCCAAAGTATCCTTCAAATATGGAGGAGAAATGAAAATCTTCCTAAAACATACAGAATCTGAAGAAATTCACCACCATCAATTGCAAAAACTATTGAAAGGAGTCCTATACAAAAAGAAGCAAAGGAACTCCAATTCTAAATGAGGTGATCAGTGGTAGAACAGAGCCAGGAACACAAACATCATCAACAGAAGAAAGCAAATATATAGGAAAAGGTAGGGCAAATGAGAGAGAGAGTGATACAACCAATGCTGGTCTGAAAAAGGAATGCAAGGAGACATGGGAGGGGGTGGGTTTGAGGCTTTAGGTTGGGGGTGAGAGTGTTTTGCAGACACCCATCACACAGAGTTGGGAAATTATGCCTATATATAGGAAACTGCACTATAAGCCACTAGTTCCCCCCCATAAATGATAAAAAATTAAAAAGATAAATAAAACAAATTCATAGTAAAAAATTTTAAAAGAACAGTGACATACTTACCCCACCTCACTATCTTGTTCTGCACGGAGCATAGCAAGCCACTGTTGTTTATACACAGAAGATAGCCAATCTAAAAACAGGGGGGAAAAAAGATTTTTATTTTATAAATATGCTACTATAATAATAATATGGCTTGTTTTCAGTGGGGTAAATATGCTAGTTTTGTCTTAGGGTAGACTCTACTTAGATTACAAACTCTGGAGTTAGGAGTTTTAAAGATTATATATATAATTTCATTTAATACTGTTTCACAATTCACATTTTTTTCCCAGAGTGAAATACACCTAAAACAATGTTTTAAGTTTCTATAGGAATTTCTTCTCCTTCTGAATTTTAAAATTTTAATTGGTTTAAGTTTTAATAGAAAACTGAGTAACATCAATTGTTCATTTCTTTTTTTTTTTTTTTGTTAAGAATTTATTTATTTATTTATTAATGAGAAAGACAGGAGGAGAGAGAAAGAACCAGACATCAATCTGGTACATGTGCTGCCAGGGACTGAACTCGGGACCTCATGCTTGAGAATCCAATGCTTTATCCACTGTGCCACCTCCCGGACCACATGTTCATTTCTTAAATGAATATAAATATAAAAATAATTATCAAAGGAACCACACACACACACACACACAAAGAATAATTATGGGGCTGGAAAGATAGCGAAGTGATAGTGTACAAGACTCAAACATGCTGATCCCATAGTAGCACCAATAGCCAGAGTTGAGCAGTACTCTGGTAAAAAAATAAAAGTTTTATTTTAATTTTTAATTATCTTTATTTATTTATTGGATAGAAACAGCCAGAAATCGAGAGGGAAGGGGAAGACAGACAGAGAGAGACATCTGCAGTCCTGCTTTACCACTTATGAAGCTTTCACCGCCTTGCAGATGGGAACAGAAAGCTCGAACCTGGGTCCTGTGCACTGTGACATGTGCTCAACCAGGTGGCCACCGCCTGGCCCTCAAAAATAAAAGTTTTAAAGAAAAACTGAGGTCCAGGAGGTGGTGCAGTGGATAAAGTATGGATTCTAAAGCATGAAGTCCCCCAAGTTTGATCCCCAACAACACATGTACCAGAATAATGTTCTGGTTCTCTTTCTCTCCTGTTTGTCTCAATAATAAATAAAATCTTGTCATATTAGATTAAGGTAACTCTTGTTAAAAGTAAAATTGTTATTTAGATTAATAAAAATCAGAATTATAGACAGATGTAGCATTGTATTCACACTACTTCATCTATGAAATGGAGACAACTGCCTTGATGAACTTCCAAGATTATATTGCATAAATTACATAACATCAATGCATAATCTGGCAAGTTAACTAACACACTGGGAAGAATCAATGCATGCTCATTTCACTCCTCTGCCTAAGAATTAGATACTCAACTGACAGATTACACAGAGCGTTTATTTTGGCATCTGTAATGCAGGAGAATGAACTTGGCTAAAATTAAGTCAGAAATAGAGGATATCTAAATTCTTTGGGGTTTTGACTGCATAAATACTTTTAGAATAGAAATACTTATATCCATCTGCATGCTAGAAGTATAAAGTTTACTTATTTGTATCAGATACACACCTAAATCAAGCTATTTCAGGAGCTACTTTTTTAAACCTTTTCAAAATTCATTTCTAGGGATGGGGCAGGTGGGTAGGGGTGGTTCACCAGGTTGAGCGCACAGGTTATATATAATGTGTGAGGACCAAAGTTCAAGGATCCAGTTTCTACCTGCAGGGGGAGCTTCCTTAGTGATGAAACACTGCTGCAGGTGGTCTTTCTCTCTCTTTCCCCTCTCAATTTCTCTCTGTCCAATCAAATAAATAAATGCATTCATAAATAATTATTTTAAAACTTCATTTCTAAATTAAAAAGTAGTATAAGACTAGTGTTAGAATATTTAATTGATCTTGGCAATACAGTTACAGGTTTTTATATTACTTATGATATAGCAATGTATGATATTTACACAGCAGGCACTAGCAATGGTATAAAAATGTATTTCTGAGGTTAAGAATAATTTGGTTTTGAAATACAAATAAAGACAACAATGAGATACCACCTTATACCTGTGAGAATACATACATTAGGAAGGATAGAAACAACAAATGCTCTTGAGGTTATGGAGAAAGCAGGAATCTTCTACACTGCTGGTGGGAATGAAAATTGCTAAGACCCCTATGGAAAACAATCTGGAGACTTCTCAGAATCCTAGAAATGGACCCATGCTGTCACCTGGCAATTCCTTTCCTGGGCATATATCCAAAGGAACCAAACACACCTATTGAAAGATCTATGTACAGCTATGTTCACAGTAGCACAATATGTTAATAGCCTGATCTTGGAAGTCTGATTCAACAACAGATGAATGACTAAGAAAGTTATGTACACACAAAGAAATACTACTCAGATGTTAAAAATGACTAATGTATCTCCTTTGCTTCATCTTGGATGGAATTTATAGGCATTATTTTATGAGATAAGTTAAAAAGAGGATAAATATCAAATGATCTCACTTATAGGTGGCATTTAAGAAAAAGGGCAGAGGGGCCAGGTGGTGGTGCACCTGGTTAACTGTACACATTATAGTGTGCAAGGTCCTGGGTTCAAGTCCCTGGTCCCCACTGCAGACGGGAAGCTTCACAAGTGGTGAAGTAGGGCTGCAAGTGTCTCTCTGTCTCTCTCACTCTCTATCTCAATTTCTGGCTGTCTCTATCCAATAAATGAATGAAAGAAAGGAAGGAAGGAAGGAAGGAAGGAAGGAAGGAAGGAAGGAAGGAAGGAAGGAAGGCAGAAAGGCAAAGGCAAAGCAAAATTTGGGACTGGGTGGAGTGCATTGCAATAAAGCAAAAGATTCTGGGGGAATCTTTTGCTTTATTGGGAGATGTTGGAAGGAGGTGAAGAGGTTCTTGGGATACTGATGTATCCATTTGTCAACAACTGTACAATAAACCACTAACCCTCCAATAACATGGAAGAAAAAAAAGAGAATAATTTGTCTTCATTACTTTTTTATGAGTATATATGTAAATATATCTTACAATCAGAAAAATATTAGTTAAAATTTTAATTATGTTCTCTTACCTGAAGGTACTAGAGAATCTTGTTCAATTATTCTTGCAGAAGCCAAATCACTGATGATATACTGCAACCTTAAATGTCTGAATACCGACGCAAATGGTTTCCCTTGCTCAGTTTCAAGGAAGGTCATACCTTCAAAATCTATTAAACAACAAACAACAACTTAAAAAAATCACTATTTTCAAATCTACTAGTTTAATTTACCCCTAACTGCTTTTATGGGCAGGAACCTATACTAGAATACAAACAGCTTCATCTGAAGATTTTAAAGAATCATACTCCCTCCCCCCCACCACCACCCCCCCCACACACACACCAGGTTTATCACTGGAACTCAGTGACTGCATGATTTCACCATTCCTAGGGGTAACTTTTTTTTTAAATAGAGGATGAGCGAGAGTTAAAAACTATCGGGGGTGGGGCGGGGAGAAAGGAAGGGGGGGGGGGAAGCATACCTTTTCTCCTCTTAGAAAACCAGACATCTGTTTCAGTCAAAAGTTGTTTTAAAGATCCATTCCAAGAAGGCACAAGTTGAAGGAACATCCACTAGATTTTTAAAAAGAAGAAATTACAATTATTTCCTGACTATATAGTATCAAACTGCTTCTACTTTAAAATGTTATATAAAGTTTTAATTTCCATTTTACAAGTAATTACAAGAAATAGAATTATGTGACACAAAAGAAGCTTTTGATTCATCATGGCATTAGTCATGGTCCAGTGATAAAAACTAGATTATGTGATAATGGACAGACTAATCCCTGAAAAGAACTTATGGTCTCATTGTCACTAGGATTCTACCTATCCAGGCCAACTTTCAAACAGAAAAAAAGGTGACAGAGAGACGGAGAAAGAAAAAGATACCATAGCACCAAAGCTTCCTTGAATATGGTAGGGGCTGGGCTTGAGCCCAAGTTGTGTGTGTGACAACACAGGCACACTATCCAGGTAAGTGCTCTCCTGCCAGCCCTAACATTGCAATTTTTTAAAAATATTTATTCCCTTTTGTTGCCCTTGTTTTATTGTTGTTATTGTTGTCGTTGTCGTTAGACAGGACAGAAAGAAATGGAGAGAGATGGGGAAGACAGAGAGGGGGAGAGAAAGATATAGACACCTGCAGACCTGCTTCACCGCCTGTGGAGCGACTTCCCTGCAGGTGGGGAGCCGAGGGCTCAAGTTGGGATCCTTATGTAGGTCCTTGCGCTTTGCGCCACGTGCGCTTAATCCACTGCGCTACTGCCTGACTCCTAATATTACAATTTTGTATTAATTTGTTCTACTCACCAATGAGTAATTCCATTATGTATTGATATTATAAAAGAAATTATAAATGGAAAAAGGAGTCTTACTGCTGTTGAGATAGTATGCAGAATAGTTAAGAGTGTTGACTTTTAAATCTTGGTCATGCCACTAATAGTTGAGCAAATTACCTAATTTTTCTGGGCCTAGATTTTCTCACCTGTAAAATGGGTGTTATCTTCAAATATTCCACACAAGAGTTATTATGTATAATATACTTTGAGTAGTGCCTGACACATAGTAAGAATTTATCATTTCAACACAGAATTATATGCAACAAGAGTGAATAAATGAGGGTGTGGTCCAGGTGGTGGTGCAGTGGATAAATCATCAGACTTTCAAGTATGAAGTTCTGTGTTTGATCCCCAGAAGCACATGTACCAAAGTGATGTCTGGTTCTTTCTTTCCTCCTATCTTTAGCATTAATAAATAAGATCTTAAAAAGGGGGGGAGGGGTCCACGTGGTGGTACATCTGATAAAGCACACACATAGCAGTGTGCAAGGACCCAGGTTCAAGCCTCTGAGGAAAGCTGCATGGGGAAAGCTTCACAGTGGTGAGGCAGGGCTGCAGGTGTCTCTCTGCCTCTTTCCCTCTCTATTTCCCATCCTCCCTGCTCAATTTCTCTGTCTCTATCCAATAAAAGAAAAAAAAAAATGAATGAATGGGGGCCAACTAGTGACAAGCTTGGTTAAGCGCACATATAACAACACTTAAGGACCCAGATTCAAGCCCTTGGTTTGTAGGGGAGAAAACTTTACAAGCAGTGGAACAGTGTGATGCATGAGTCCTTTTCTCCTTCCCATTTCCCCCTTCCCTCTGGATTTCACCATCACTATCCAATATATAAACAAACTTACAAACATGATACATTTTTTAAAATGAATGAATGATACCAGTGGTTCAGAGGTAAGACTTTCTATACTTTTATAGCTGGATAACTCAGTTTTAAAACCTCTTGAAAAAAGTAGTCATAAAATGTCACTGCCATCATAAAAACAAACTGCATGATATAAATGCCTAGAAGATAATTTCACTCTTAGATTTTGCAACTGTGTTAAAAGCAGACTCCATGGTGAGCACAAACCAATTTTTAACCAAAATTATGCATGAGAAAAGCAAACTAGTAGTCAGAAGATCTGGAATTTGTCTTAAGACTACCACTTAGTAATTTCAAGAATTATAAGTCTTGCCATCTACAGAACAAGAGTAACAGCCAATTTTGTCTTTTTAGAAAATTGTCAAAAAGACTTTTTAAAAGGCTGAGGAGCTAGATAAGCAGAGTGCACTTGACCTACACATATGAGATCCTGGGCTTGATTCCCAAAGACACATGAGATTATCAAAGAATAAAACTGGGGGAACTCTATGTATGGTGGAGTGCTACTCTGGGATTTTTTTGTTTTGTTTGTTTGTTTTTCTCTTCTCGTATAAAGTAAAAAGAAAAGAGAAAAATTGGGCTAGGAAGGTTGGGCTAGATTACAAGTGCAAGGTCCTCTATTCAATTCCATACTGCATAAAAATGTTGAATCCTTTCTTAAGGAAAAAATAGATATGGTCTTTAAAAGAATGTCAACATTTTCTAGAAAAAACATACATAAGAACATCATTAATTCAACTAAAAATAACTTTTGAAAACATATCTAATCCTATAAAATTTTTATGGCTGAAAGAAAAATCTGGAAAAAAAATAGTATCTTCCCAAGATAGAAAAACAGACAAAAAACAAAACTAAAATCACTAATGATAACCAAATCTCTTAACATATTCTTTAAACATTTCAGGATGGTTCCTTTTGCCTTTTATACACTTATAATGCCAAGCTGATACCCTTACATATATCATATAATAACAATACCTTTTTAAGAGCTGTGTATACATCCATCTCCACTTGCATCACAAATAAATTAGATGAACCAATTAGATGCTTCATAACATTTATACTACAAAAAAAAAAAAAAGAAATAAAAAGTGGTGAATTTATTTTCATATACAAAGTAAAAAGTCTCTGATGGAGTTGAAAACTTTAAATATTTCTTAAAAGTAAATGTGTAATTAAAAATTAGATTAGTAGGGCTGGGATGTAGAGCACATGCTCCAAGTGTATATGAGGATGTAGGTTTGGATCCTGGACATTGACCCCACCCCCCACCCCCCAATGAAAAAACTCTACAGACAAAAAACTATCTGACCACAAATAATGTGCTATGAAAGTTCTCTGTAATGATAAGGAAACAAAAAGCTTTAATCTGCTAATCAATTAAAGTAAGGTCCTCTTAAGATAACTTATAATTTTAATTTTTTAATTTTTATTTTTACCAGAGCACTGCTCAGCTCTGGCTTATGGTGGTGCCAGGGATTGAACCTAGGACTTTGGAGCCTCAGGCATGAGTCAGGCTAGAGAGTACCTTTGCATAATAACCATTATGCTATTTATCCTCCCATGACTTATAATTTTATTTACCACCATCCCCCACCCCGTTTCTGTCTGTGGGCCCCACACACCAGGCCAAAGATAACTTTCAGCATGCTGTGATAAAGTGACAGTCTTCCTCTGTTCTTCCCACTCACTCAATGTAAAACAAAGAAAAAAAAAATACACTTTTAAACTTGACTGAAACAGCTATATTTATTTATTTATTTATTTATTTATTTACCAGGGTACTATTCAGGTTTGGCTTATGGTGATCACAAAACCTGTTTCTATCATTACTAAATAGAGTAAAATCAAAAAATGAGGGGACTAGGGAGGTGGCTCAGTGAACAGAACTAATGAGGTGTTAGTTTTGATCCGGGGCACCACAATAGAAATCAGTGGCAGAGACAGGTGGAGCTTCATGGATAGTGAAGTGGGCTTTAATATCTATCCCTCTCTTATTAAAATTTATAAAAGAAAATTTTGTCAGGGTGACTCAACAGTGGGGCATAGGTTTACTCCTAAGTCTTTTATTAATAAAAGATGATGGTGAAGAAGAAATGTGTGCTGTGGTGGGTGTGGTAACACATTTAAAGTGTAAACCCTGAATTCTTAAATATATATGGTATTGTAAACCTATGCACCTCAACAGAAAAAAGAATTGCTAGTTCAGAATTTAAGGATGGAAATAGTATCATCATTTTTTTTTTTTTTAACCTTCCCCTTTCATGTCATGAAAAGTCAGAAGATCATCTGGGCTTTTAGTATGACCAAAAGAAAATGAGAAATTATGAAAGAGAAAAATAATTGTTTAAATGGTTTCTAAACCAAACACACAAAAACTTTGTTTATGCTATAACAGCACTTAGAAATGATTTTTTAGGTAATATGATTCTCAAAATTCTTTACCAAAATGTTTTTGAAGTGCAGAAGAAAGGAAAAGACTCAGAAATCCAGGAGGTGCGTCAGCCATAAAAATTTTAGTAAGCCTTGCATTTTATCTTGAAAGTTAAAAAAAAAAAAAACAGAGACCTATCATGATGAGAAATTGCAACCACGTGTCAACAACTGCACTGTAAACTATCAACCCCCAATAAAAAAAAAGCATATATATATATATTAAAATTGAAAGAGTCATAAGTGTTAAGAAAATACTGCTATCAAAGTACAAGTAACTACAGTGCTAAAATAGACAAATCTTATTGTACAAAATATTCTTTTAAAGTTGAAAAATAAAGAGCACATGAGTCAGGATTATCTTCCTGGTCTACTCATGAAATTTCATCATAAAATTCACAAGACTGGTTTAGTTGACATTTCTTAGAACATCTGATGGAGTCACATTCCAGTTTCAGAAAGAAACTCTTTTCTACAGAATCTCTGAATTCGGGTCACATCTTCGTCATGATGGGCTGAGGCATGAAGACACATCCTGTGTACAGTGCCATACTCAGTATGAAAACCAGAATGGAACTGAACACTCTGCTCCCCGGGCTGCAGCACATAGTGTGTCATGACCAGTGGCTAACTGGTAGAACCAGGACTTTTGGTTCCAGGACTGCACCATCACTACCCCAGCTGTATGACTTCCGAGTTGCTACCTGATGTCTGTCTTATAATGTATACTCTTTTAGTAGCAGTTAATTTTTTTAGGGGGGGGATTAATGATTACAGTAGTTGATACATATGTAAAATGTCACAATTTTCTACAAAACAATTTCACCCTCAGTGCAGAGCCCCCTACACAATCATGTACCAGGACCTGAAAGCACCCCACCAACACCACTAATTTCTAAAGATTTAGGGCAGCAATTAATTCTATTAAATTTTGCTGTAACAGAAGACATATATACAAATGAAAATTGTATAAATATAAAACTGTTGGCATCAGGCAGTGGCATGCCTGTTAGAGTACACACATTACCATTTACAAGTACCAGGTCCCCTCCTACAGTGGAGAAGTTTCACATGAGGTAAAACAGTTCTGCAGATCTCTCTCTAGCCCCTCCTCCTCTCCCTCCCTCCCTTCTCAATATATCTTTATCAAAAAAGGAAAAAGAAAATAAATTGTCGGGAGTTGGGCGGTAGCGCAGAGGGTTAAGTGCATGTGGTGCAAAGAGCAAGGACCCGCAAAAGAACCCCGGTTCGAGCCCCCGGCTCCCCACCTGCAGGGGAGTCGCTTCACAAGCAGTGAAGCAGGTCTGCAGGTGTCTATCTTTCTCTCCCCCTCTCTGTCTTCCCCTCCTCTCTCCATTTCTCTGTCCTATCCAACAACAACGACATCAATAACAACAATAACAACTACAACAATAAAACAACAAGGACAACAAAAGGGAATAAATATTTTAAAAAAAGAAAATAAATTGTGCAGTATTTTTTCAACTCATGATTTTTGCATGTTTTAACAAATGAAAAATTAGAAAGTTATTTAAAATTCAAATACCTGAGTTCCTTAAAAAGCTCAACATTCTGATGAGTCATCAAATTGTTCAGAAGCCATTCAAGGCACCTGGAATTCAAAAGGATCATTACTGCATTATACATAATATAATTATAATTTACTAAGTAAAATTTCTAGTTGAAATAAATTAGTTTTGGTAGGACATGCTCAGTGTTTTTAAAGTTTACAATAAAGATTTTTCTCAGTAGTTACTGATAGAATATTACATTATTTTAATGACAGCACTTCAGAAAATTTCATTTTAAGATTGTTTTTACATAGTTTATGAAAGGCTTTTTGCATACTATTACCTTCCTTTTAATCTGAAAATGTTAAGAGTTAAAAGCACTACCAGCAGTTGCACTGATATAGTACTCTAAAAAATAACCAGTTTTTAAAAAATATTTATTAACGAGAGGGATAGGAGGAGAGAAAGAACCAGACATCACTCTGGTACGTGTGCTGCTGGGGACTGAAGTCAGGACCTCATGCTTGAGAGTCTAACACTTTATCCATTGAGCCACCTCCCAGACCAAAAAAGTAATCAGTTTTTATAAGTTTATAGCACCCACACATGGCCAGTGTTTAGAGTAATTTACTAATTAAACCAAATATAAAAAAGGACTTCCTATATAAAACTTCTTTTTTACCCCCCTTCTTCTTCTTCTTTCTTTTATAGTATACATTCACTTAACAGACCAAAGCAGCCTAATTCCCAATAGTATAATGGGAGGAAAAATAAGAAAGTTAACTCACTTTTTTTTTACTGAATCTAATCCATAGGTCCCTGCTGATGTGTAATAGCCACATACAGTTTTCACATTAATTGTTTCCTTCATTGTCTCACCACACTGCTGTATTAAACCATCCTGTAAATATAAATAAGCACTGGAAAGGCCCATCTCATGTGGGAAAAATTAGCTCTGAATATGTGCTTTTACATGTTAAAAAGTGAAAAGGAAAAAAAAAGGAAGAGAGAAAGAAAAGAAAGAACTTATTAAGTGCAGCAAGCCTAAGGTTTTTTATCAGCCCAGTAAAATTACCAAAATAAAATTGAACAAGTATTCAAATAAATACTTGGATGTAAAAAATGGGAGTAAGACAGACATGAATATTACTATTCTCCCCCCCCCCCCCGTTCTCTTCCCCTCTGGAGAATGTTGCAAATTTAAGTGGAATTCTGTTTTGCTTGCTCTCTTAAAATTAAGACCCTTTTACACAGTCAATTGACCATGCGATGGATTGGGTAAATAAAATAAATCATTACATTTTTTTTATTAAAGTTTTAAATACCTATCAATAGTTACCATATGCACCTAAACCATAAGTACTGTTTTAAACTTACAGTGGAATTTTAATATAAAATATTTTATAGATTTCAAATGAATTAACTTTATGAGCACATGCAAAGAACACTGCAATCTTTTTTCAAATTTCCAAGTATATTAAAGTTAGCTAAGCCACAGAGATAGTGCAGAAAGTATATTCAGAACAAAACCAAAAGAACTAAAGGAAGAAAACAAAGTATACATATCAGAAATGAATAGCAGTAAGATAAAAGCATTAAAAAAACCAGGTTACCTTAGTCAAGTATATTTGGCAAGCTATCAACACCTCAAATAAGTCAGTGTACAAATGCTACATAAAAATTAATAAACTCTTGGGGCTGGGTGGTAGTGTACCTGGTTGAGTGCACATGTTACAATGTGCAAGACCTGGGTTTGAGCCCCCAGTAGGGGGAAAGCTTTGCCAGTGGTGAAGCAGTGCTGCAGGTGTTTCTGTCTCTCTCCCTCTCTGTATCACCCTTCCGCTAGATTTCTGGCTGTATCTATTAAATAAATAAATAAATAAATATAATAAAAACTGCTAGCAATTAGGATTTGCCACCTAACTGGAGATCATTCTAAGACTCTTCCCCTTTCCTCTTATCATCTTTCTTGTCACCGAATCCAGTGGATTATCCCTGTTTACTATCTCACTACCACTTTTCCCACTCTACGCTTAGAGCTTAGAGCTACTGCTCTAATTTTGCTCTTTACTTGGACTACTGCAATAGACTTTTGTCTCTAATGTTGAACTCTTCAATCATTTTATCTTTCACATTGCCCCTGAAAACACTCCTTCTATAACATACTTTTATTTTTCTGACTACATTTTTAAAAGTACTTTAAAACTCTACATATCTTAACAGTATAGTGGGGCTTTCATGATACAGCCTCTTCCTCCTCTTCTCCTACCCTTCTTATTACCTATGCTAGAGAGCTGTGCTCCACTGCAAACCTCTAATCCTCCACTGTTTTACACTGTGAGGTCTTGGTTTCCTACATGAAATGCTCTCCTTTCCCCTCCCTTACTTTCAGTTTTTAGACTCAACCTCAAACATAACTTCCTTCTCTGACACTAGGTTGAACTCTCTTCTTTATGCAATCACTGAATCCAACAGAATTTTTATACTAACAATATTGGACAGCTTCACTATCTTTGGGTCTATGTATCAACCTTCCTTCCCTTACTTCACACATTTACATACATTATATTGTGAGTTCTCTGAAGGTTGGGAACTGTACCTTAACTTACCTTTGCATCTCTATAACTAGACTGAGACATTATTCAACTTATTTCTGCTAAATGAACAAATCTACCAATAAAATATATGTATGTGATTTTTTAATAATTAAGAAAAGTTATAGTTATCACAGCTGTTTTTTTAGCTCATGAACTAGCAATCATAAACTGGTTTTTTTTTTTTTTTTTACTAGCAGTCAAGATATATCAATACTGAACAACAATCCATAAATGGTCTTGGGAAGTACAATCTCTTCACTTTATAATCATACTAAGAGATCTATATAGAAATAGCTTGGGGTAGAGGTAGTATAATGATTATGCAAAGAAGTTCTCATCCCTGAGGCTCCAAAATCTCAGGTTCAATCCCCCATATTATCATAAGCCAGAACTGATCAGTGCTCTGGTTAAAAGAAAAAAAAAGAAATAGCTTGCATTCATTTCACTTAAGTATTATGACTCATCCTCAATGATACTGCTTTTGATTAAAGACATCAGCTGACTTAGCACAAACAGCATATGTCTAAATACATTTTTATACATATATATATATTTTTTGCCACCATGGCTTTGTGGCTGAATGATTCCAATGCTCCTGGAAGTTTTTTTTTCTCTTTTCTTTTAATTTCAGATATAGACAGAGAGGGAGAGACAGAGAGCTATGTGAGACATTAGTGCACCACTCCACCTGTCATGAAGCTTCCCCTTAGTGCTGTGCATGGTACTCCCATATGATACCAAGAGACTCAGACCTGGGTTCTTGAGTAAATTCAAGTGTGCACACTACTGCATAAGCTCTCTCCTAGCCCAACAAATAACGTATATCATTTCCATTTTGAAATTTGCAAAAAGTTAATAAGCTTTATTTTAGGTTTTGGAATACAGCATTTGAAACAAAACTACAACTGTAATCCTTGTACTAAATACCGTGCATACTTACCAACTGCAGCATACAAGCTGCTGCCAAAATGGCAACAACTCGACTGGGCTTTATTAAGACATCATCTCGATAGAGTGACCCAAATGCAACCTGAAGTGCTGAAAGCAGAAATATACAGAATGGAATAACATCATATAGACTGTAACAAAAATAACAATGCCTATCTTCACAAAAAAACATTTTTTTCTAAATCAGGTTATGTACTTTAAAGGACAAGAGTAGTATCATGATACTCATGAAGCTTCCTCCTTGCAGATGTAGACCGGGGATTTGAACCTAGGTCCTTCCACATGATAATGTGTACACTCTACCAGGTACACAACCACCCAGCTTCATGAAGACTGAAGCAATGATGCAGCTGTTTCTTTCTCTCTCTCTCTCTCTCACCACTAATTTTTTCTTTTTTTTTTTTTTAACCAGAGTACTGCTCAGCTCTGGCTTAGGGTGATTCAGAGGATTGAACCTGGGACTTTGGAGCCTCAGCCATGAAAGTATTATGCATAACCATTATGTTATTTCTCCCACCTCTCTTTACTTCTCAATTCCTATTTCTGTCTAATTGATAAATAAATGGAAAGGAAAGAAAAATACATATATTATCAGGAGTGGTGGTGAAGTCATCCTGCAGGCACTGAGCCCCAGATATAACCCTGGAGACACAATAAGCAGTATCACCATTAAAATGGGGCTGGAGAGTTGGCTTAGCAGTGGAACATATGCCTTGCATGCATGAGGCCCTGGGTTTAATTCCTAGCACTGCATAAAGCATAAGAGTGGTGCTCATGTCCCACACAAACACACACAGACACACACACACACACAGACACACACACACACACAGACACACACACACACACACACACACACACACACACACACACACACATATCCCATAGTAGTAGTACTGATTGATGGTGCTAATTTAATCATGATGTTATTACAAGTTGAATTAGATTCATCCATATATAATTTTCTTACAAGGCGCTGGGAACAAATTCAGAACCGCTTACAAGCAGGACCTTCCTAGTGACCTCTTGGGTCTAATTTTTTATTTAGAGAAGGCAGGCAAGAGAGAGAAGACAACATAGTACTGCCCCACTATCTATGGAGTTCTCCTAGTCATCCATGATGCTCCCATGTGGTACTGGAGATAGAACCCAGGCCCTCATGCATGACACAACACATACACTAGTGGGTGAACTATCTCCTGGTCCCTGCTACATCTAATCTTGACATTAGTTAATGGTCAGAATTAAAGGACCTTAATTTTAAAAAGTTTTATAAATAATAAATATACCCCCAAGTACACCAATCATTAAGAACAATGACCCATTATCTTACTCTGATTCTTTCAGTACTTCACTACTAGGAGTAGAGTATGTAGCTCCTGGTGCTGCCCATGCCACACTCACACTCAATCCCAAAGCTACTATCCATCTTTCTGTTTTCTGCCACTTTCATGAAAGTCCCATGTGGTTTGCTTTATACAAATATTCTTAACATTTTTTTTTTTTTTGCTTATGTGGTAGGTACTAGGTATTTCTACTAGTATTATCAATGATGGAAGCAGAATAGCACTTGACTAGGAATTAAAAGAACTAGTGTCTGATTGAGTTCAGACTAAATTGCTCCAAGACCTAAAATAAAATACTCTGTCTCCATTTCCTCATCTAGGGACCCTATAGCATTGGTTAATGATACACACTCTTACTTTTGCCAGGAAAAGTATTCATACCTAAGGAATAAGCAGTTACTATTTACCAGCATTAAAAAAAAATTAAGTGCTTATACTTTTTTTTTAATATTTATTTTATTTATTTATTCCCTTTTTGTTGCTCTTGTTTTATTGTTGTAGTTATTGTTGTTGTCGTTGTTGGATAGGACAGAGAGAAATGGAGAGAGGAGGGGAAGACAGAGAGGAGGAGAGAAAGACAGACACCTGCAGACCTGCTTCACCGCCTGTAAAGCAACTCCCCTGCAGGTGGGGAGCCAGGGTTCGAACTGGGATCCTTATGCCGGTCCTTGTGCTTTGTGCCACCTGCGCTTAACCCACTGCGCTACAGCCCGACTCCCAGTGCTTATACTTCTTCCTTCATCCTACAACCTCCTTATCTCAGGTAGATATATTTATAAAGATAAGCATATAGATTGACAGGATCCAACTAAAAAGGTGAGGGAGAGACTAGAACTGATAAACACTGGAGTAACTCAATATAAAGTTACTGCCTTAGGGTGTTAAATGAAACTTTTTCTAGCTTACAAAGTTAGAAGGAAATATTTTCCTATTGAAAGAATGAAAACTAAAGTTTTTACATTAACAGTAATTAAGGTTACCTTCTATATCAATATTCTGGTCAGGAATCTCCAGTTCAATAATATTCATGCTGGATTCTTTCCAAGAACCACTGAACATACTAGAAAAGTAGCCAGACTTAAAAAAAAGAAATAAATATCTATTACTTTATCTTCCCACTTTTAATGACATTTTAATAACATAATAATAATTTTAATAACATAGCAATCATTCTACTTAGATAATCCTTCACATTATTTCATGAGACAGAGAATAGTGAAATATGCCTATAGAAGAAAAATGAGATCTACACTATTAGGTATATCAAAATGCTTTCATTGTAATACTAGTTTAATGAACATGAAGTCAAATCCTCTACTCTCTGAGTTGAATTCCTGTTAGTATAAGATTTTTAGCTGTTTGTTCACTATATTTCTGCATATATTGCATGTATATTTTTCTTCTCAATGACATTTAAAGCTCAAATTTAGAACCCCTGTCATATATTTAAGTATCTCTCATAAGCGCATGGTAACACACAAAGTTGCTACATAATGAAGCACTGAGAAAGAGGGAACTAAAGTCTTCAAAAACTGATCAGTCTTAATCCTGATTGTACCCAGGGACTGTAAAGAGGCCAAACCTGCCCAGATTCAGCATTAATAGGATGACTCCCAGGTATTCAGGGAAACTCCAATTTAATTTTGTATAAGCAGAAATTCCAGAATGAATCTGAATTGTTGGAAGGGAGAAGTGCTATCTTCTAAGTAAAGTAATTCTTATAAATAGAATCACTTTATTTAGCAAGGCAGACATCCTACACAGTGGGCTCTTTCTCCAGGCCCTAGAATCACTCTGGAATGGATCAAATAATAACAAATTTATTTGAAAAGTTTCACTGAGTCCTTAGTATGTATAAGGTACTATAGATATGGCAATAAATAAAACATAGCTTATATCTGTCCTCAGGGTTCTATTTATATCTTACTATGTGGCTGTCACTCTAATCAAACCAGTTTCTCTTGAAAGGGAAAACCTTAACAGAGGGATTCTCATCCTTGAGTTTTAAAAACCTGCTTTTAGGAATTAAAAATAAATGTATGGGCTAGAAATGGACCTACCCTATGACCCTGCAATTCCTCTCCTGGGGATATATCCTAAGGAACCCAACACATCCATCCAAAAAGATCTGTGTACACATATGTTCTTGGCAGCACAATTTGTAACAGCCAAAACCTGGAAGCCACCCAGGTGTCCAACAACAGATGAGTGGCTGAGCAAGTTGTGGTATATATACACAATGGAATACTACTCAGCTGTAAAAAATGGTGACTTCACCGTTTTCAGTCAATCTTGGATGGACCTTGAAAAATTCATGTTAAGTGAAATAAGTCAGAAACAGAAGATGAATATGGGATGATCTCACTCTCAGGCAGAATTTGAAAAACAAGATCAGAAAAGAAAAAAGAAGTAGAACCTGAAATGGAATTGGCATATCACACCAAAGTAAAAGACTCTGGGGTGGGTGAGTGGGGAGAATACAGGTCCATGAAGGATAATAGAGGACCTAGTGGGGGTTGTATTGTTATACGGGAAACTGGGGAATGTTATGCATGTACAAACTATTGTATTTACTGTTGAATGTAAAACATTAATTCCCCAATAAAGAAATGAAAAAAAAAAATAAATGTATGGGTCATAGCTCTAAATTGAGACCTATGTTCTAATCTACTCACTGAGCTGAATACTTCAAGTGAAATTAAATTTGTTTAAAAAAAAAAGATAAAAAAGCATGATTATAGGGGTCAGCACCTGGTACAGCTCACATGTCACAATGCGCAAGGACCTAGATTCAAGCCCCTCCCCCCACCTGCAGGTGGGAAGCTCATGGGAAGTGAAGCAGTGCTGCAGGTATCTCTCTTCTTATCTTCCCCTATCCTCTCAATTTCCATCTCTACATAAAATAAATTAAGAAGTATGATTAAAATATTAGAGGGCTGGATATATCACTTGGATAGAGTGCTACTTTGCCATATGCACAACCTAGTTACAGGCCCTGGCCCCACCACACCAAAAGAAGCTTTGACTGTGTTCTTTCCCTCTCTCTGCCTCTCTGTCTCTACCAAGAAAAATATTAGAACAAAAAAATCCTTTCAGATACTTCTAAAAATCTTATGCTGGGGGTGCTGGGTGGTGGCACACTGGGTTAAGTGCACACAGTACAAAGCACAAAGATTCAGATTCAAGCCCCGCTCCCCACCTGCAGTGGAGACACTTCACAAGCAGCAAAGCAAATCTGCAGGTATGTATATATTTCTCTCTCCCTCTATATGCCCCTCTTCTCTCAAATTCTCTGTCCTATCCAATTAAAATGGAAAAAATGACCACCAGGAACAGTGGATTCATAGTGCCAGCACCAAGCCCCAGCAATAACCCTGGAGGAAAAAAAAAATTGTATGCTTTTATTTTCTTTTAATTACTGCAAAATACAGACATGACAGTATAAGGGCTGTATCATTCACTATTTGTGCTTAGCATATAGGCTCAATGAAAGATAAGTGAACAAAATGTTGGTGTCATTAGAGCAACATTTTGAAATTTCTAAATCTATGAAATCTGAGGCTCTGATGTCCTAGGTTCAGTCCCTGGCACCACCACAAAGCAGAGCTGAACAGTCTGCTGGTAAAATAAAATTTACAAATGAATAAAATGAAATAGGTAGAAGTATTTTCAACATAGAAGTCAAACTAATGTATCAGCTACAAGATTTAGTACTTTTCTAGTATTATTACTGACAGTATTTTCCAGGAAAGAAGGAAACTAAAGAGTCAAGAACTTTTCTATTCACATTCACCTTACTACAAAGCAACATTTCAGATGTCCAATGATATCCAAAATATGTAAACGTAGTAATCTTTAATGTGAAGCATTTTCCCCCTTTTGTAAAAATGTGCTATACTGAATTAATAACAAAGAACTGTTAGACTGGTATGACAATGAACAGTATTCACTGATAACATTAGCTGTGTTTCTTTTTTCCTTTCTTCTTTTAAGATATAGACATGGGTTGAGAGAGACAGAAATAGGTATAGATGGGAATCGGGCGGTAGTGCAGCAGGTTAAGCGCACATGGTGCAAAGCGCCAAGGACCAGAGTAAGGATCCCGGTTCGAGCCCCCGGCTCGCCACCTGCAGGAGAGTCACTTCACAAGCGGTGAAGCATGTCTGCAGGTGTCTTTCTTTCTCTCCCCCTCTCTGTCTTCCCTTCCTCTCTCCATTTCTCTCTGCCCTATCCAACAATGATGACATCAAGAACAATAATAATAACTACAACAATGAAACAAGGGCAACAAAAGGGAAAATAAATATTAATAAAAAAAAAAAAAGAAATAGAGACAGAGATAGTGACCAAGCACCAAAGCTTCCTTCAATGTAGAGACCAGGCTTAAACCTGGGTCATGCACACGGCAAAGCAGCACTCTATGCAAAGTGAACTATTTCATCAACCCCATTATCCATATTTCTTTTTTTTTTAAATAGTATTTATTTATTCCCTTTTGTTGTCCTTGTTGTTTTATTGTTGTGATTATTATTGTTGTTATTGATGATGTCGTTGTTGGATAGGAAAGAGAGAAATGGAGAGAGGAGGGGAAAACAGAGAGGGGGAGAGAAATAGACACCTGCAGACCAGCTTCACCGTCTGTGAAGCGACTCCCCTGCAGGTGGGGAGCAAGAGGCTCTAACCGGGATCCTAATGTCAGTCCTTGGGTTTTGTGCCACGTGCGCTTAACCCGCTGCGCTTCCGCCCGACTCCCCATTATCCATATTTCTAAATTTTTTATTTTTGTAACTGAGTTGATTAAACAGCTTTCCAGGCAAAAGATTACCATGAAATACAATAAGAAAATAAATTTAAAGAGTTTGAATTTTTTAAGAGATTATTTTGGCTGGAAAAATAAAATACTTACTTGGCATAAATATATTTTGTGTAGGCTCCATTCTTCTCCTAGAGCACAAATCTTAATGTCACTATTTTCACCATTCAAAAATAATGTTTGATAAATATATTTGGAGGTACTCTTCAATTTTTTCCTGTTAAAAGAAATGCAGGTGTTAGCTGTTCAGGCAAAAATTAATAAAGACATGGGCCTCTTGAAATCTACCTAAAATAGACCTATTAGCCTTTTCCAAAATGGAGACCCCAAATCTCATCTGCTTTTACCTTTAGGTTCCTGATTATTAAACAATTTGTTCTGCTTTATATCTTAATGCTTTTTCAGCCACCAAGCTGCAGATGCTACCATGACTCAGGGCTGACTTCACTGCATTGTGGACCTCACCAATGTGTCCTGGAACCGCCACCTCTCCAGAGCCCTACACCACCAGGGAAAGACAGAAACAGGCTGGGAGTATAGATTGACCTGCAAAGTTTATGTCTAGTGGATAAGCAATTATAGAAACCAGACCTTCCACCTTCTGCGTCCCATAATGATCCTAGGTCCATGCTCCCAGAGGGATAAAGAACAGGAAAGCTTCCGATGGAGACAATGGGATGCAGAACTTTGGTAGTGGGAATTGTGTAGAATTGTACCCCTCTTATCCTATGGTCTTGTCAACCATTATTAAATCAGTAATAATAGTAAAAAAAAAAAAAAGAAATGCAGGTTATTTATGCATGTGTAAAGTTGAATGATGCTGCCTTTTTCTAAAAATACTTCTATTCAATTTTTTAATTAATTAACTAATTATTTATTTTTTTTAACCAGAGCACTGTTCAGCTCTGGCTTATGGTGCTGCGGGGGATTGAACCTGGGACTTTGGAGCCTCAGGCATGAGAGTCTGTTTGTATAACCATTATACTATCTACCCTCTGCCTACTTCTATTCAATTTCTATTAAGTAAAGCCCAACTTGTCCAATGTTTAAAAGAACAAGGGATAGTGTTTGCTCATGTGTGGAAGAATACATAGAAACCATAGTAGTGATTATCTCTGGGGGAGTCTATTCACAAGGGACAGGAGAGTGTGTAGATAGGGGAAACATGGGGAGACCTTTCAATGTACATTTTTTATTAATATTTTTATTTCTGAATTACATGAATTACTAATTCAATAAATTAATGTCATAGTTTTATTCATATCCTTAATTAGAAATCAGCACAATGGAGGATCCCAATACCATTGTGAAAATAAAACAATACAAGAATAACATGGAGGGGCTGGGGAAAGAGCATAATGATTATACCGATAGCTCTCATGCCTGAGGCCCTGAGTTCCCAGGTTCAATCACCAACACTACCATAAACCAGAGCTGAGCAGTGCTCTGGTTAAAAAAAAAAAAAAAAAAAATTAACATGGAGGACAACAATAAAAATTTCACCTCTGCATGTAATTTTAAAAATAATTTATATTTAGGGGAGTCAGGCAGTAGCGCTGCGGGTTAAGTGCACGTGGCACGAAGCTCAAGGACCGGCAGAAGGATCCCGGTTCAAGCCCACGGCTCCCCACCTGCAGGGGTGTCCCTTCACAAGCGGTGAAGTAGGTCTGCAGGTATCTGTCTTTCTCCCCTCTGTGTCTTCCCCTCCTCTCTCTATTTCTCTCTGTCCCATCCAACAACAACATCATCAATAACAACAATAACTATAATAAGAGCAACAAAAGGGAATAAATAAAAAAATTTTAAAATAATTTAACTGTTTCTACTACCACTGCATTGGACAAATGCTTTACAGACTTGAACCAAAATTGTTCAAAATTATACTCAATGAAGAAGTGTCCTATGAGTCACCATGGAGTGTGCACAGGGGTGAACTATGGGATCCCATGTAACTTCAACTAGAGCTACCTCACTGTATCTGTAGACTTCTTGATTTCTACATAATATTTGATTTCAATAAGAATTACTTTTTTTAGTTGTCCAGGAGGTGGCGCAGTGATGAACCTTTGGACTCTCAAGCATGAGGTCCTGAGTTCAATCCCCCGCAGCACATGTGCCAAGAGTGATATCTGGTTCTTTCTCCCTCCTCTTATCTTTCTCATAAATAAATAAAAAATCTTTATAAAAAAAGAATTATTTTTATTAGTGATTTAAAAGTGGTTTACAAGATTACAGTATTACCACACCCCCAACTCAAGTTCTGTGTCCTCTACCATAGTTCTTAAAAGTTTTAGAGACAGTCTGACTACATCTTCTGAATTTATTTATTTATTGGTACTTATTTATTTGATAGAGACAGAGAGAAATCAAGAGGGTAGGGGAGAGACAGACACCTGTACTACTTCACTTCTGGAGAAACTACCCTCCTACAATTGGGGACCAGTGACTTGAAGCTGGGTCACTGTATGTTGTTAACATATGCACTCAAAAAGGGTACACCACCACCTGGCTCAGGTTCATGTTTTGAAGAATTACTTTTAATGTTAAATAATCTACTACTACCAAGTTCTTTGGACCAAACTATGACATATATACTGTCTTGCATATACCACCCTTACTTCCAGGCTGACCTTTTTTTCATATATATACTGCTACCAGGGTTTTGCTGGGGCCTGATTCCTGCACTGTTCCTCGGGCCATTTCTGTCTGAACTTCCTCCCCTCCAACAGAGAGGAATTTAGAGAAAAGTGGGGGGTAGAGGTGAGAACAGAGAAGTGGAGAGACCTCCTGCAGGTGGAGACCAAGGATTCTGAACTGGGGCCTTAGCTCATGGTGATGGTGCATTCAACTGGGTATAGTACTGCCCAGCCCTAGCCACTCATTCTTAAATATTAATGGACAACTAAGGATTGGCCAACATGAAGGAAGCTAGGAATATTAAAGATCACTAAAGAAAATAAAGAGAAATTCCCTCTAGAGGAAAAACTCAAGGGGGCAGGGTGGTGGTGCACCTGGTTGAGCGCACATACAACAATGCGCAGGGACCCAGGTTCCAGCTACCAGTCCCCACCTGCAGGGGGAAAGCTTTGCAAGTAGTGTTGCAGGCGTCTCTTATCTATTACCCCATACCCCTTTCTATTCAACAAATAAAGATAATACAAAAAAAAAAAAAAAGGGAAGAAAGAAAAACTCAAGAAAAATAAGAAGTACAAAAGGCTCTGTCTCATAAGATACAAAGAAAACAAAGCCCGATTTTAAACTCTTGATGGAAAAGATTCCATTTGAGATCAGAAAAATTCTCCAAGGGCTATCTCCCACACAGGAGGGCGCTTTGGCATTCCAAGACCCAGATTCATGTCCAACCTTTACTGCACTAAGGGAAGTTTTGATGCTGGGCTGTCTTTCCCTCTCTTCTTATGCCTGTGTCTGTATCTAAAAAGGTTGGTCCAGAGTAGTTCTGGTGATAACAAAAATAATTATAGTAATTATTATATAATAATTTTTAGGAGACTAGAACAAATGCTACAAATGTTCATCTGAAACCAGAAAAGACCTAGAATTGCCAAAACAATCTTGAGAAAAAAGAACAGAACCGGAGGCATCACACTCCCAGATTTCAAACTGTATTATAAGGCCATTGTCATCAAAACTGCTTGGTACTGGAACATGAATAGACACACTGACCAGTGGAACAGAATTGAGAGCCCAGAAGTGAGCCCCCACACCTATGGACATCTAATCTTTGACAAAGGTGCCTAGACTATTAAATGGGGAAAGCAGAGTCTCTTCAACAAATGGTGCTGGGAAACATGCAGAAGAATGAAACTGAACCACTATATTTAACCAAATACAAAAGTAAATTCCAAGTGGATCAAGGACTTGGATGTTAGACCACAAACTATCAGATTCTTAGAGGAAAATATTGGCAAACTGTTTTCTGCATAAATTATAAAGACATCTTCAATGAAACTAATCCAATTACAAAGAAGACTAAGGCAAGTATAAACCTATGGGACTACATCAAATTAAAAAGCTTCTGCACAGCTAAAGAAACTACTACCCAAACCAAGAGACCCCTCGCAGGATGGGAGATCTTTACATGCCATACATCAGACAAGAGGCTAATAACCAGAATATAGAAAGAAACTGCAAATCTCAACAAGACAACAAATAACTCCATCCAAAAATGGGGGGAGGATATGGACAGAATATTCACCAGAGAAGAGATCCCAAAGGCCAAGAAACACATGAAAATATGCTCCTATTAATTAACTAGTGACTTATATGACTACACTTTACTAGGGGTGTACATAAACACAACGCAACGATTGCCACCTAAACATGCTTCAGCTCAGACTATGTCCAGAGACTTCACGTGTGGAATGACAACCCTTCAGCTTCATTACTCAGGTGAGACCTTTCCTTTCATAGTATTCTCTAATTCCATCCCAGGTGGATCACTTTCTAACAAAGTCCCAAAACCTAGATATAGACCAGGTTCTGTGAAAGAGAGCATATGTTCACTTCACACATATCCATAAACTAGTGCAAAATATATACCTGAAAGCAGAAGTACACTAGAGTTTGCAGTGAGTACCCCCCCAACACTTCCTCTCCATTATCCCAACCTTTGGGTCCATGATTGCTCAACAATTTGTTTGGCTTTGTATGTTAACTCTCTTTTCAGCCACCAGGTTCCAGATGCCATCAGGATGCCAGACCGACCAGTCAACGCCCATGTTCAGCGGGGAAGCAATTACAGACCCAGACCTTCCACCTTCTGCAACCCACACGACCTGGGTCCAAGCTCCCAGAGGGATAGAGAATGGGAAAGCTATCAGGGGAGGGGATGGGATATGGAAATTGGGTGGTGGGAATTGTGTGGAGTTATACCCCTCTTACCCTATGGTTTTGTTAATTTATCCTTTCTTAAATAAAAAATAAATAAAATAAAATAAAATAAATAAAATATGCTCCAAGTCTTTGATCAGAAAAATGCAAATAAAGACATCAATGAAATACCACTTCACTCCTGTGAGAATGTCATACATCAGAAAAGGTAACAGCAGCAAATGCTGGAAAGGGTGTGTGGTCAAAGAAACCCTCTTGCAGTGCTGGTGGGAATGTCAATTGGTCCAACCTCTGTGGAGAACAGTCTGGAGAACTCTCAGAAGGCTAGAAATGGACCTACCCTATGACCCTGCAATTCCTCTCCTGGGGATATATCCTAAGGAACCCAACAACACCCATCGAAAAAGATCTGTGTACACATATGTTTTTGGCAGCACAATTTGTAAGAGCCAAGACCTGGAAGCAACCCAGGTGTCCAACAACAGATGAGTGGCTGAGCAAGTTGTGGTATATATACACAATGGAATACTACTCAGCTGTAAAAAATGGTGACTTCACCGTTTTCAGTCAATCTTGGATGGACCTTGAAAAATTCATGTTAAGTGAAATAAGTCAGAAACAGAAGGATGAATATGGGATGATCTCACTCTCAGGCAGAAGTTGAAAAACAAGGTCAGAAAAGAAAACACAAGTAGAACCTGAACTGGAATTGGGTGGGTAGAGAGAATATAGATCCAAGAAGGATGACAGAGGACCTAGTGGGGGTTGTATTGTTATATGGAAAACTGGGAAATGCTATCCATGTACAAATTATTGTATTTATTGTTGAATGCAAAACATTAATTCCCCAATAAAGAAAATTTAAAAATAATAATTATAATAATAATTTTCTCTTAAGAGAAAAATGGGTTTTGACACTAGACCCAGAGTGTGTGACTTATAATCTTAGCAAGTTACAAGACTCTGTAATGGACAATGTTTACATAGTTGTAACAATATACAATATACCAGATTTCAATTTTTAAAGACAAAACAAGCAGGATATAGTTGCACACTAGTTGCATTTTAAGTCTATTTTTTCTTTTTAAGTCTTTTAACATAAAAATTAGTGTGTAATTAACAAACTATTGTGAGGTGGAAGATGGGCCTGGAAATCAAAGGTTTCAGGCAGTAGTTACTTGAGAGGAAAAAGAACATTAGGCAATTTTAGGAAGCATATTAGTGTCAGTAAACTAAAGTCAGTGTCTTCACTTCTTATGCCTCTCATCCAGGGTGGGCAGAATAATATAGGCATCTTCTACTGATCTAACAAATAATAAATTCTGACAAGCACTCTCCCATATCTCCTGTGTGACATCATGAATAAAACACACTGCATATAATTATCAATGCAAATTAGAAGGCATGAGGCCCCCAATTTTACCAGATACTTCACAATCTGAGTGTTTGTTGATAAATTTGATAGCATTTCCTTAATTTTTTTATATTATATTTATTGGATAGAGACAACCAGAAATTGAGAAGGAAGGGGGTGACAAAGAGGGAAAGAGACAAAGAGACACCTGCAGCCCTGCTTCATCACTTGCAAAGCTTTTCCCCTGCAGGTGGGGAAGGGGAGCAGGAACCCCAGATTTGCACATTGTAACACGTGCACTCCACCAGGTATACCACCACCTGGACCCCCGATAAGTATTTTCTATTTTTCTTTTTGCTTCCAAGATTATCACTAGAGCTCAGTACCTAAATGGTTCCACCACTCCCAGCAACTATTTTTTTTCTTTTAGATAGGGTGAGAGACAAACAGAGAGGTAGGCATAGAGGAGAGAGATACTGCAGCACTGCTCTACTATTCGTGATGCTTCCTTCCTATAGGTAGGTCCTTTCATGTAGTGGCTAGGTCCTCAAGCATGTTAACATTTGTTCTCTACTAAGTGAACCACCTCCCAACCTCTTGATAAACATTTTTTAATGTTTGCTTAAAATAACTTTTTATTCCAACAGTCCCAGGTGGCCCAGTGCACAGAATGCTGTGTGTGCATAAGGAGCCAGGTTTGGGTCCCCATCCTCATATAGGAGCACCATACATGACACTAGAGAGAAGTTTTATGAATAGTGAAGTGGTGCTGAGGTGTGTCTCCTTCTCTGTCTCTTTCTTCCTGTCTTTATCTGAAATGAGAAAGACTAAGACCCCACAGGGAGCAACGGATTAATGTAGGCACTAGACCCTGGTACCTGACAGCAATTTAAAAAATACATTACTGGGGCCACACAGTGGCACAACCAGTAAAGTGCACCAGTTACCATGCACAAGAACCTGGTCCCCACCTGCAAGGCGGAAGCTTCATGAGTGAAGAAGCAGTGCTGAGGTGTCTCTTTCTCTCTCCATCATCATGATAATCATCAGATGCAATCCAGGTGGTGGCACAGTGGATAGTGTTGGACCCTAAGCATGAGGTCCCAAGGTTGATCTCTGGCAACAACACACGTACCAGACTGATTCTGATTCTCTTCCTGTCTCGACAATAAATACAATTTTTAAAAGGAAAAATTACTATTAAAAACAAAAAACAAAGGAAAAATGGCCACTGGAAGTGGTGCATTTGTCATTGAAGCAATACGCCCCAGCAATAATGCTGGTAGTAACAGATAAATATTGTGTAGAAGTTACTCTTTCAAATGTAACTGACGTGTGTGTGTGTGTGTGTGTGTGTGTGTGTGTGTGTGTATTCAAGTATTGTATTGGATATGTGGTTAAGCTACAAATTGAAAGGCAGATATTAATCTGTTGCATTTTTTTTTTAAATGTAGCATCAGGGAATGAACCCAGACCGTATTATATTCATGATACCACTGCTAAGTGTCCTATCCAGCCCATTATTTTCAAGGGGAAGAAATGGAAGAAAGGTAACCACAGGTCAGTTCCACCATCCATGGAGCTTCCCCACAGTGCTGTCAATTATGGTCTCATGTGACGCTAGGACTCAAACTCAAGGTATCGCACATGAACTCTGTGGGGTGAACTATCTAATGGTTCTCTACTGGATTTATTTTTTTCAAAAGCAAAAGTCAACTAGATGCTGTCTTCTTAGAAGACATGTGCTTTAAATCTAAAGCTACCAAGAGGAAAAGGATGAAGGACAATGAAGATACACCATGTAACAACAGAATGTGGTAGTGGATTTATTACAAGGGGTCGAGAGATTTTTAATGATGGAACAATTCATCTGAGACTTTTGTTTTAGGTTTATTTATTTATTCCCTTTTGTTGCCCTTGTTTTATTGTTGTAGTAATTATTGTTGTTATTGATGTCATCGTTGTTGGACAGGACAGAGAGAAATTGAGAGAGGAGGGGAAGACAGAGAGGGGGAGAGAAAGATAAGACACCTGCAGACCTGCTTCACCTGTGAAGCAACTCCCCTGCAGGTGGGGAGCCGGGGGCTCGAGCTGGGATCCTTACGCTGGTCCTTGAGCTTTGCGCCACATGTGCTTAACCCTCTGAGCTACTGCCCGACTCCCGAGACTTTTTTTAAACACCTGCAGAGCTGCTTCACTACTTATGAAGCTCCCTCTGCAAGTGGGGAGTGGGGGCTGGAACCCCATCCTTGCACATGGTAATGCCTGCACTCAACCAGATGCACTATGGCCCAGAACCCCTGAGACATAGTATTTACTGAATACATCAAACACTGTGCACTGCAAGGATTCTCCTATCAGTCCAACTCTCTAAGGCATACATTAGTATCCCCACTTTACTTATGAGGAAATAAAGCTAAAGTTCATAACAGTGACTAGAACTCAGACTCTTGAGATATTGAAAAAGACTACTGAGTCTCCAGAAAGGTAAATGACAATTTGACAGTGGGAGCTCATTTTTGTAAATAAGCATTTCCATACATAAAGCTGTAGGAAAGCCTTTATATATCAAACCATTAGCAGACTACTTTTATTTTACAAGAACTATGAAGCAGTTGCAGCAGAAAAATTGCGTGTTATTTCTAATAAAGAAGGGGAACCGGGTGGTGGCGCACCTGGTTGAGCACACATGCTACAATGCACAAGGACCCGGGTTCAAGCCCCCCAGTGCCCAGCTGCAGGTGTCTGTTTCCCTATTTCCCCCTTCCTTCTTGATTTCTGGCTGTCTCTACCCAATACATAAAGATTTTTTAAAAAGTAAAGGCTTAAAAAGAATGCATCTGTATAAGCCTCCTGATAATCTTTAAAAGAAAAGTCAAGGGGCCGGGTGGTGGCATACCTGGTTGAGTGCATGTATTACAATGCTCAAGGACCCGGGTTTGAGCCCCTGGTCCCCACCTGGAGGGGGAAAGTTTTGCGAGTGGTGAAGCAGTGCTGCAGGTAACTGTCTCTCTGATTTCTGGCTGTCTCTATCCAATAAATAAAGATAAAAAAAGAAAGAAAGAAAGAGAGACAGAGAGAGAGAAGGAAGGAAGGAAGGAAGGAAGGAAGGAAGGAAGGAAGGAAGGAAGGAAGGAAGGAAGGAAGAAAAGTCAAGTGGTCCGGGAGGTGGCGCAGTGATAAAACTTTGGACTCTTAAGCATGAGGTCCCAAGTTCGATCCCCGGCAGCACATGTACCAGAGTGATGCCTGGTTCTTTCTCTCTCCTCCTATCTTTCTCATAAATAAATCAAACATAGAAAGAAAGAAAGAAAGAAAGAAAGAAAGAAAGAAAGAAAGAAAGAAAGAAAGGGAAATGTCAAAAGATGGTGCTGGGAGATGGGTCAGTGGCTAGACCTGGGTTCCACACCTGACTGCGTAAGGGAGCACCAGGGCCAGAATTCACGGATGGTGAAGCTGCTGCCTCTGCCTCTCCCTCCTCCATCTTTCCATCCCTCTAAGGATACAGAAATGGGGGGCCGCTCTCAGCGGTGTCACGCGGGGTCTCAGGTTCCCGGCCTGGTGCCGCACAGAAAGAAAAGAAAAAATCCAAAGACAAGCGGCTTGTTCAAGAGTTAAAAAAAAAAAAAAAAAATGCATGCACTGTTGTGCGCATTCAGAAGCAACAGTCAGCCGCGGCTCTCACTCCGCTCGGCGCCCCGCGCAGCAGGCACTCACATACCCTGTCGCCTCCACACCCAGGGAGCCGCCGACGTGTCACCCGCCCTCCCCGGGACACCGGGAGCCGCCCGCAGGGAAGCGTCGGTCCGGGAGACCCGCGGTGCCTGCACCGCCCGCGCCCGCGCCCGCGCCCGCGCCCCACCCGGGGAGCACAGAGGGCAGTGCCGCCTCTGCGGGTTAACGAGGCGCCAGCTCCACTTGGCTTCCTCGGTTCTCTCTTGCCGCAGCGTCTGTGGTCGGCGAGGCGGAACGCCCCGCGTCTCCCCGGAGCGTCCCGGCTTCGGGTCGGTCAAGGGCGCGGCGGCCGGTGGGTCAGCTCCCCGGCCCCGTCCACCCCGCCGCCCCGGCCGCCGCCCGCGGGCGCGCGTCCCCCACCGCTCCCACCTGCGCGGGGTGTTGAGGAGCCGCTGCTGCTCGTCCACTTCCTCCTCGTCCTCGTCGGTCTCCGAGTCGGGGTGACAGTAGCAGAAGGCCCCGCTGCTCCGCTTGCGCTTGTGGCTGCCCGGGCAGTAACAGACGCCGTGGCCGGCCGCATCGTCGCCGGCCTCCGATCTCTGGGCCGAGCCCCCCGTTCCGGAACCCGGCTCCTGCTGGGTTCGGGCTCGTCCCGGGTGGCGGAGCACTCGGCTGCTCAGCGAGCCCATGGACCACGACTCCCTCAGACTTCAGCGAGTGCACTTCAGGGGCCCCAACCGAGACGGTCTCCGGCCATGGTCCGGTCGCTGCCGCCAACCTCCAGCGAGCCTTGGTCCCGACACCGCCACCTTCTCACGCGCAGCCCCCAACCGTTGCAGCGGACGCTACCGACTCCATCCTACGCGCCCCGCCCGCCGCGTCTGGCCGCGCGGCGCGCCGGGACCTCAGGACCTCCCCCCCCCCCCCCGCCCCGGGCTTTCGCAACAAAGCGTGGCCGTCACGGCGCGTGCGCGCGACGAGCCCCCGGAAGGGGCGGGAAAAGATTGTGTGAGTGGCGGGTGGCGCTTGCGCAGAAGGATGCGCGAGTGAGGGGGTGGCAGGGTCCCCAGGGGTTTATGGTATGGTGGTGGACTTGGGCCTTCCAACTTTTGGAGCTAATCTAGCATTTAGCGATACTTCACGCACCCCTTGTATGAGCCAGGCCGGAATTCCCGCCGTTCATCCTTTCTACAAAGGTTCCCTGAACTCCAGATGCCTCCTGGGCCTGGGAGGAGCTCAACGCACAGAGCTAAAAGTGCATTTGGAGGTCCAAGCAAAGTTTAAAGGCATCTCCCTGGAGTATGCTATGGACTCTGGGCTCTCCCTGTTTACAATGGGATAGTTTACAATAAATTACCCAGAACAATATGAAAAACACCGATGGAGTCACAAATTAAATTACAATACTACTCCCATTCATTTATTTTATTATTATTATTTTTTGCCTCCAGGATTATTGCTGGGGTTCAGTGCCTGCACCACGAATCCACTGCTCCTAAAGACTATTTTTCCCCCTTTTTGTTGCCCTTGTTTTATCGTTGTTGTGGTTATTATTGTTGTTGGATAGGACAGAGAAATCGAGAGAGGAGGGGAAGACAGTCACCTACAGACCTGCTTTACTGCTTGTGAAGCGAACCCCCCTGCAGGTGGGGAGCTGGGGGCTTGAACCGGGATGCTTACACCGGTCAGGTCCTTTTGCTTGGCACCATGTGTGCTTAACCCGCTACGCTACGCTACCTCCTGATCCCCCTCCCATTCATTCTTTTACTAGAATGAATTATAGAAGAAGCTCCCTCTCTTTCAGTCTAGCAACCTCTGTTCTGAGGATTGTGTTATTCTTCAGATATGTGTAATATGTATATATATATATATATATATATGTGTGTGTGTGTGTATATATATATATATATATATATATATATATAAACATTTTCTTTTATACCTTAAGATATATATCTTAAGGACAGTGTGTTAAGTTTTGTGTGTTGGCTGCTCCACTGTCCTCTGCCAGCCTACAGGAGGAAAAGCAAGGCTTACAGAAGGATGCTCATTCTGACCGAAGCAGCACTAAAAGCACCCTGAACCAAGATCGGTGGGAAATCATCCCAATAAACACATTTTGTGTATATATGACAGTGGAGCAGCCAACACACAAAACTACCATTTGTGCATGGCTAAAGACAATGGTGATTTTATAGCATGGCCACTTGACATCCTTGAAGTAAGAATTGGGGCTCTGCACCAGGTGCTTCTTCTCGTGCTTCTGCTTCTCCTCTTCATGAGAGGGATGGAGGAAGTCCTTGCCAGAGGCATGTTCTCATGGGGAGGCCGTCACTGCCAGAAAGGCAAGACATGTAATTTTAAAAAAGTTTTATTGATTAGCATGAGAGTTAGAACCATAGTATCACTGGCACATGTAACGATAGGGATCAAATACACTTTTTAGCCCAACACTTTTTAGTCACTATAATAGTGCCCGAGCCAGTCGACATGTACTTTAATAGAATTGTGCTGTACCAAAAAAAAATTTTTTTTAATTGTGCTGTACCTATCATTCTGCTCCTTCTATGCTGAAGTTTTATGTTTGTGACTTATCCCACTGACAAATCTCTAGTTATTTTCACTGCTTATTGTGTAGCTGACCCATAGTTTGTTTATTCTTTTCCATCACTGAGGGACTTAGGTTGTTTTAACTTTTTTTTTTTAATTTCTTTATTGGGTAGTTAATGTTTTACATTCAACAGTAAATACAATAGTATACACATGCATAGGTTGTTTTAATTTTTAATTAAAATTTTTTATTAGTGATTTAATATTTATTCACAAAATTAGAAGATAATGTCAGGAAATTGTGATGATGTGGTTGAGCTTGGCAGGGCTTGACTTGAGGGGACATCCATCCTCTCATCTTATCAAACTCCCTGCCTCACAAAGCACCTGCATTCCTGATACTATGGCCTGCTCCCTTATTATCTACATAATCATTATTTTGCCTGAAAGATCCCGACCCATTCCATTCCTTTGATATATCTTCTTTCTACCCTCAAGACCCTCCCTGCCTGCAGGGTAGTATTATTAATCCTACCTGTTGGGCATTACATGGGTGTTGACTGGTCGATCCATGCTCCCAGCATGCCTCTCTCTTTACCTAGTAGGGTGGGGCTCTGGGGACACAGAGCTCCAGGACACATTGGTGGAGTCGTCTGTCCAGGGAAGTCTGGTCAGCATCATGCTAGCATCTGGAACCTGGTGACTGAAAAGAGAGTTAACATACAAAGCCAAAACAAATTGTTGACCAATTATAGACCTAAAGGCTGGAATAGTGCAAATGAAGAGTTTGGGGGGCTCCTCCATTTTGTAGATAGCTACTAGGCATATTTTAGTTATATTCCAAAGGGCCTGTGGCTATACTAGTTGCTTTTTTTCCCCCCTGAGCCTGAAATCTGATATGCAGATGGATCCAAGTTATTGTCTGGGGAGATGATGTCATGGCTGGGAAAGGGACAGAAAGCTGAATCAGGGAAGAGAGTAGTTCCCTAATATGGGATAGGGGTATAAATATTGTTAACTGTAAACCCCATAGATTTGATGTGATATGGGGCCCATATTCAGCTTAGTCGCCTATGTGACCTCTTCATCCCTCTAGATCACATTCTGTGGTCATGAGTAGGTGTAGGGAAATTGTGAGGCATGGTTGAGCATGGTGTGGGACCTCCTATTGAAAAGTGGGAGTCTAGATGGCATGACCTTTTCTATCAGTCTCTCTACCTGAGATCGAGCATGGAGGAAAACGACCACCAGAAAAAGTCTCCTCTGTAAGCTTCCCTGCTTCACAAAAGACTCTACATGCAGCCCATTTCCTTGTTCTCAAACCAGTTGGTTCGTTAACTCAAGAGATTAATAGAAGTCCATCTTCTCTGATCACATATGGCTCATACATCATTGTTCTGCTCTATCAAACTATAACCAAGGACATTCTCCTTACTCTTCCACCCGCTCCAGACCTTCTAATCTTACATGATCCATCTTCTCTCTTAAGGCTCCTCTTTGTCTGCTGGTTATTGATAACCTTACTTCCTTCGTTCCTTTAATCAACTAAACCCGTTGTTCAACATTTACTAGAAATGCTCTGACCTTTTCCCAACCCCCTATTTCTCTTTGTCCCTCTTCTCCCAAACCATATATGGAATGGAAAACTTCCTCCTATAACCCCTTATAGACCCTACCTTGCTGTTCAATAGATGGATTGCCCATGAGACAAGTCCCTGGGTCTTCTCTTTCCGTGGTACTAGCATCAGGCACAGAGAAAGACCTGTATGGCTCCACCCCTGCTGCTGTGGAACATTCCCCTAGGACCCTGCATCTGGTGTGCAATAGAGTGGGTAAGCCAAGAGTTTGTGCCCGGGAAGAGGCCTCACCACATGAAAAGTCAGACAAGTAGGAACATTCCAAGCTGCCCCAATATCGACCCATCTTCCTCAGGTGTAGCATAGAGTATGTTGTCCATCCTGCCTTTGAAAGATGGAACATTCTCTACTGTTGTTGATCCAAGTTGAGGGCAAGGTCCTATGGGGGGCAACTTTGATGTTCTTATAGGAAATAGAACAGTTGTGAATACCATGTGCAAAGAATCACCAAATAGATCCTAAAAGTGGATTTACTGGGAATTTTTCTTTTATAAAAATATTTATTTACTAGAGAGATAGGAGAGAGAGAACCAAAACATCACTCTGGTACATGTGCTGTCAGGGACTGAACTCAAGACCTCATGCTTTGTAAGTCCACTGCTTTATCTACTTCACCACCTCCCTGACCACACAGAACTTTTCAATTTTATTAGCTAGTGCCAAAATGTTCCCTCAAATGATTGCATCAATGTATCAATCCCATTATGTATGTAGTTTAGGGTTCCCAGTGAGCTGGTGTTTTGATTCACATTAAGAAATCTGAAACTGGGCTGGGAAGACAGCATAAAAAGGTTATGCAAAAGACTCTCATGCCTGAGTCTGCCTTAAGATTTAAAGAGCAAAATCATCTTAGCTCCTGTAAAAGAGATTTGAAGGTGTCATGGGATTCTAAGGATCCAAAGGAAAACTGCATTTGCCTTGCCAGAAGAACTCAAGAATAGTAAATTCCTGGTGAAGGTGTTAATAAAAGAGCCCAGGAGAATGCCCACAAGGATCAGGTTTAAACTCCTGCTAAAGTCACAGTGCTAATCCTTTATCACTATAGCTCTAAAGTCATGTAACAACTTAACCTGCTCTGTTTCATTCTCTACCTTCCTTCTTGTGCTACTTACTATTATTTATTTATTTATTTATTTTTAATAGAGCACTCCTCAGCTCTGGTGTATGGTGGTGCTGGGGATTGAATCTGGAAACTCAGAACCTGAGGAATGAGTTATTTGCATAATCATTATGCTGTTTCCCCAGTCCTTGACTACTACAAACTTGACTAGCCTGGGTAAGGAATGTTATGAAGGAAGCCTAGGTGTAGAGAGAAGTCTGGGGCCCCTCTCCCCAAAAAATCAGCTTCCTGCTGGCAATCTAGGTCAGAATTGAATGAGGGATGTTAGTGGGTTTACTGATTAGTAACACAACACCTGAAGATTTTGTGATCTTAAAGGACTACACAACTGGGTTTTTTGTTTTTTTTAAACCTAAGAGTGACCAGAAAAAAAATCACAATTCTATTGTTTATATGTTTAAAGATAGGATCAGCAGGACCAGACTGACGTAACCAGTAAAGTGTTCATCTTACAAGGTCAAAGTATCTAGGTTCAATTCCGTGATCCCCACCTATGGGGGCTATTGGGGAGGCTTCAGGAATGGTGAAGCAGTGCTGTAGGTTTCTTTCTCTCTCTCCATCTCGCTCTCTTTCCCTATCTCCCCCATACCTCTCAATTTCTCTTTGTCTCTAATCTAAAAAAAGAGATAGGGGAAGAACTAGACCCACTAGGCCAATGCAAATAGTCAGAAAAATCGCAGTTGCTTCACAACTATATCCTGAAATCATGTTTCTTCAATATAACATATGAACAAAATGACTTTATCCTGCCCTCGGGAAACAAGTACAATTAAAAAAATTTGGCTGAGTCACATAATTTAAAGATAAAACTAGTAGTGCTTCCATTTTTCCTTCCTCTCTGTAATTTATTGATATGGAAACTCCACACTCTTCTGGGCGGGTATCTGAAGCAGCAGTACTGTTTCCTATAATTAAGTAGAATGACTAAGTATTCAAGAGCTCAAGCACTCATAGAAAGCAAGTAGAAACAAACCATAAAACAAATCCTATGCTCAACTATAAAATACATCAAATACTGTAGAATGAACAAAAAGATACTTAAAAAAAACCATAAATGTTCTACTTAGTAGGACAGAGCGAATCACTCATTTTCAGACAAACTCATTATTTTCCTCTGGAATCAAGTCCTCGTATATGCACAATTCCACCACTCCTACCCCTCCCACCCCTTCTTCCAGTCAAATAAAGCAGAGAGAGAAAGACACAAAGAAAAAGAGACATCGTAACACCAGTGTTTGTCTTGGTGACACATGTGGTATCATGACTGGAACCTGGGCCTCTCATATGGTAAGGCTTTACCAGGTGAGTTCTCTCTCAGGCCTCTTGGAGACTAAATTAAATGCATTAATTTATATCATTAAGTAATGTTTGGTACATGTAAATAGTTTTTTTTTTCCTGTTATTGCCACCAGGCTTATCACTGGGCCTACTCCACAGTTCCTGGTAGCTTTTTTTTTTTTTTTTTTTTTTTTTGATAGAGGGTAAGAGACAGGGAGGGAGACAGAAAAAGAGAGAGAGAGAGAGGAGAAGGAAAGACTCTTGTAGTGTTCTATCACTTGTGAAGCTTCCCCCCAAGGTGGGGCCTGGGAGCTTGAACCCAGGTCCTTATACATAGTAACATGTTCTTTATTGGGTGAGCTGTCACTCAGCCCATAAAAAATTCGTCTTATTCAGGTAGGCACACATAAAACTAAATGTGTTGTTATTTTCTAAATGTAGTTTCTAATACAAACTGAATAACTCAAGTCCTTCTCAAATATCTGCCTAAAAACATAGTTAGAGCTTGCAGAATTAATCTGCTTTTAGTGACCACTGAAATCATTGTGTGTAGATAACAGGACTTGTATGCCTCAGGCTCTGAGGTAAAGCCCCAACACCATATAGACTGAAAGAGTACTCTGACTTCTATGAAATAAATAAAATATACCCCCCCAAATTTTTAAAATCTGTTTTCAGTTCAAGATGAAAAAGAAAAAAACGTCATATAAGTAAAAAACTGTCAATCTGAATACATTCATTGAATACAATTCATTTTAAAAGACACCATCTTTTATTAAACTTTTCCATATTGTATAGTGAACTTGCTAAAAATTAAATTCAAATACAGCTTCAGCATAATTTCAGAGCTAAAAGGCACTGTGAAAACATAAAGTACTACAAATCTACAGAATAAGAAATGATTAAAATTATTTTTAGCACAAAAGCTTTCCTTAAGAAAAAGTAAATTCAGAGCATTACTCCATCATCAAAATACTTTTGTTGACACAATTCTTGCCACTTATTTTCAAGGTGGAATAAGACATTAGCCATAATATCATGGAATGTTTCAGATTTGTTAGGTAACTAGACATAAAAGCTCTATTTGACCACATTTATAATTTAAGTCAACTACCATGTAAGTTGGTGACTTTTGGTATACTTCAGCCTGGACTGATTAGGTGATCTTAGCATAAGATGTGATTATGTGCCAGACTTAGTAGAGATGCATTAATACTACAGGCTAATTCTAAACAAAGGAGATTAGTACATGTTCCAAATGTTGACTATGCAAAATAACAAAATGTACGCTCGATCACAATTTCAAACGGGGAAATTACCAATCACTCTAAAAATAGACTAGAGAAGTGTTTATAGAACAGCTTCCCACCAAAAAGGAAAACATGAGATAATTTAGCGTATTCTAGTTTCTGTGAAGTACAAATGAAAAAATCTGCTTAAAACACTCAGTAGATTTTTACTTCTAATTTTAAATCTTTTAGGTCTTACAGGCTTTGAAATGCAAGTACCACTTTAAAGCATCATAATGACTAGTTATAGATGAATCATAATACAGACTATTTCCTAGGAGGCATCTGTAGGCGTTTTAATTGGAAATAAGCAGCCTGAGATAATGCTAATAGCAGTGTAGAAAAATGAAGTAAAAAAATTCAAAGTATGGGAATCCTTCTATCCTTCTGGGGTTTTATTTTAATCTTCTCCTCCACAAAGAATGAGCAGCACCTTCCTGTAGTCTCCAGATGTGTCCCCCTGGGGGCAAGGGAAGTAAAGTTATAGTCAGATGAATGGGTTTGAAAAATGGAATACAAAGATCAAAGTCATCTAGGTTAGCTTTTTCAAGCTTGTATGGATTTTTCTCAGGTTTTCTTTAAATAACCTTTATTATTATTATTATTATTTTTAAAGAATGTTTCACTTATTTATTTATAGTTGGCTTCCAGTGGGTTTTTTATATTTATTTTCCTTTTGTTGACCTTGTTGTTTTTCACTGTTGTTGTAGTTATTGTTGTTGTTATTGATGTCGTAGTTGTTGGATAGGACAGAGAGAAATGGAGAGAGGAGGGGAAGACAGAGAGGGGGAGAGAAAGATAGACACCTTCACTGCCTGTGAAGCGACCCCCTGGCAGGTGGGGAGGAGGGGGCTTGAACCGGGATCCTTATGCTGGTCCTTGCGCTTCGCACCACGTGTCCTTAACCCATTGTGCTACCGTCCGACTTCCTACCTTTATTATTTTTTTATTTAAAAATAGTACTTGTTCAGTGTAGAGCACAAATACATGATTGAAGAACACAGAAATCCTTTGGGCTGGGTGGTGTGGCACACAGGGTTGAGCACACCCCTTAGCATGCACAAGTACCAAAGTTCTATTCTCTAGTCCCCATTTGCAGGAAGAAGCTTTAGAGCAGTGAAACAATAATGCATGTTTCTCTCTTTCTTTCTCTACCTCCCCCTTCCATCTCAGTTTCTCTCTGTGTCTATCCAGTATATAAATAAATACTTAAAAATAAAAGAAATCCACCACCTAGGAAGTGTTCTTCTTTCTTTCTTTTTTGCTACCAGAATTATCACTGGAACTCAATGCTTGCACAACCCCACCATGCCAGGTGGGTTATTTTATTTGTTTTTAATAGAAAGGGAAAGACAGAGCTAGAGAGGAAGAAAGAAATAGAGAAGTAGCACTGCTCGACCCTGGAAAGCATCCCTCCAACACATACTCCCACAAATTCAAATTCAAATTCAAATCCAGGTCTTCATATATATACTAACATTTGTGCTATACTGGGTAAGCCATCTTCTAGCTGAAGGATATATATATATATATATATACATACATACATACATACATATATATATATATACATATATACATACATATATATATATATATATATCCAGAGCACTTATCAGATCTTGCTTACGGAGGTGCAAGGGATTAAATCTGAGACTTCAGAGCCTCAAGTATGAGAGTCTCTTTGTATAACCATTATGCTATCTACCCCCACTCTTAATATTTTATTTTGTACATATCCTTCCAGACATTTTTTCTTATATAAATGTCTATGTGATGAGACTTTAGTATTTTTTTTTTACTTACTATAGTCTGAATATTTGCCTATAAGTTGTTAAGTATTCTTCTGAAGCATCAAGAGTATTCCATTGTACATTGCTAAAATAATTTAATTGCACACCCCTCCCCATTGTTGAGCATTTATGGTGCTTCTAATTTTTTAAAGATTTTATTTATTTTTATTTTTAATATGCTTATTTATTTATTATTGGATAGAGACAGAGAAGTTGAAAGGGGCAAGGGAGATAGAGAGAGAGACAGAGAGACACCTGCAGCCCTGCTTCACCACTCCTGAAGCTTTCCTCCTGAAGGTGGGTACCAGGGGCTTGAACCTGGGTCCTTGTGCAGTATAATGTGAACACCAGGTGCACCACCACCTGACCCCAATTGCTTCCAATTTTTCAGTATGATAGGTACAACTGCAGCAAACACATTATAGTTTCATTACTTGTGTCTTCCTGTGATTTATTTGGAATAGATTTTCATAAAATGAAACTATAAGTTGCAAAATAGCCTTCCAGGAAATTTTTATAACTTTGATATAAAGTTCTGTATCATCTAAGTAACAAGTCAATTTTTGTTAGTGTTTCAGAGGCAATATAAATGATGGAATCTCTGTTCATAATCTGATATATACATATATATGTAAATTTTAAGATTTATACTTTGCCTACACTTTGCCTCATTGATCTGACAAGGGGTAAGGATATATTGAAGTTTCCCTAGCAATAGAATTTTCATCACTGTCTTTTTTGTTCTTCTTTTTTTTCTTCTTTTGTCTTTTTTCTTCTTTTAGAACTAGAAGTCTCTTTATTCCTTCCTCTTCTCTTTCTTTCTTCCTTCCTTCCTTTCTCTTCCTTTCTTCCTTCCTTTCTTTCTTTCTTTCTCCCTCCCTTCCTTTCTTTCCTGCTTTTCTTTCTTTCTCCCACTCTTGCTCTTTTCCAGCAAATGGGGTCACACATACATGAACCCACCACTCTCTTTCAAATAGAGACAGAAAGAAACAGAGATGGGGAGAGCCCATAGCACTGCTCCACTATTTGTGGAACTTGCACCGATGCCATGGTCCTCCCATGTTGAACTAGGACTTGAATCCCAGGTCTTGTACATGGTAAGGCATGCGCTCTACCAATTGAACTATCTTTTGACCCCTGGAACTTCAAGTTTTTTTCTTTCTTTGTGTTGTGCGGTCAAATCCATAAATGTGAGACATGTGGGACATGTACTCTACTGCTGAGCCACCACTGTGGCTCAGATTTGATTTTTTTTTTTTTTTTTTTTTGTCACCAGGGTTACTGCTGGGGTTTGGTGCTTGCAAGATTAATCCACTGCTCCTGCTGGCCATTTTTCTCCTTTTTCTTTCTATTTTTATTTGATAGGACAGAGAGAAATTGTGAGGGGAAGGGAAATAGAGAGGGAGAGAGAAAGACAGACACCTGAAGACCTGCTTCACCACTCATGAAGTGTACTCCCTGCAGGTGGTGAGCAGGGGCTCGAACCCAGGTAGTTGGGCTTGGTGATATGTATGCTTAACCGGGTATGCCACTGCCCAGCCCCCTGAACTTTGATTTTTTTTTTTTAAATGTGAAATAGAAGCAGACACTAAAGCATCACTCCCCCATCTAGGGAGTTCCACTTGTCTGTCCTTGGTGCTCACATGTGGTGTTGGGGATCTAATCCAACATCTCAGTTATACAAAGTAGGTGATCTACTACTGAGCTGTAGTGAGGGCTTTATAGGAATATGAATCATTTCTCATCACCCCATCACTCATCTCAGGATGCCGAGAAGTCTGGTGCCAGGCAAAGAACAGTAATCCAGGATGAATAACAGGCTTTCCCATATTTTCAATAGATCTCAGCTGGCCCCGAATAAGGTTCTGGATGACTGGTTCAGCTGCGTATCTTTTATTTAAGCAACAGACAAGGAAATTATGCTCTTATTCATTAAAATATAGTTTTTCTTAGTCTGAGGTCAACATGACATAATTACTATACTTAGAAGGCAAACACTTCCAGCTGCTAAACCATCTGTGTGAAAGGAGGCAGACTAGAAATCTATGAAGTAGGATGCCATCTTTTTTACTTTGATATTTTATTTAATGAGGCAGAGAGAGAGGGAAAGAGAGACAGAGACAGAGAGAAAGAAAGGGAGAGACCAATCCAAAGAGAAAGACCAGAGCATGGTGGTGCTGAGGATTGAACCTGGGACCTTGAAGCCTCAGGCTTTTGCATTACAATTAAACTGTCTCCCCTGCCCAGAATGCCATCTTTAAAGAAAAAAATATTATCCAAGGACAAAAAGTTTCTAAATAACTAGGTTAGAACCCCATCCTCTCATTAGTGCTTTCCCCTGGGCCTAGTTATGGCTCCCATACCTACCTTGATGAAGGAGTACAGAGACTTTCCATAAAGCCTCTTGAAATGTTCCCGGATGTCTATCATATCAATCTCTGCTCGAGAAACCATTACTCTGATAAGAGTGTCATCGTCGGTGCCCAAGCCCTAAGGAAGACAACAAGATCCCTGCATATCAAAATTCAGTTGTTTTTTAAATTTTTTTATATATTTATTTATTCCCTTTTGTTGCCATTGTTGTAGTTATTATTGTTGTAGTTGTAGTTGGATAGGACAGAGAGAAATGGAGAGAGATGGGGGAAGACAGAGAAGGGGAGAGGAAGATAGACACCTGCAGACCTGTTTCACCACTTGTGAAGCCACTCCCCTGCAGGTGGGGAGCCACGGCTCAAATGTGGATCCTTATGCCGGTCCTTGTGCTTTGTGCCACCTGCGCTTAACCCGCTGCACTACAGCCCGACTCCCCATTCAGTTGGTTTTTTATTGTATATTTTTAGTTTATCAAGACAAGACAATGTGGGACTTTCTGGTGATGTCCTTTGCAACCCAACTTTTGCTGCCTGTAGAATATCCTCACTCTTCACGGCAGAATTCAAGATTTCCTGCAGCTTCCCTTCCCAGCACTCTGTGTTCTGACTAGAGGAGATGGATTTCTGGCATTCTAGTGATAAACCTTGTATTTAGTAAGGTTTTTGATAAGTTGACTCCTTTGGGTTGCAATTAGGGTGGGGAATATAAATTAACAGGAGCTAGGTGGTAGTTAACCAGGCAGTTAAAAGCACACACCACAGTGAACAAGGACCTGGGTTCAAGCCCGTGGTCCCCACACACAGAGGGAAAGCTTCATGAGTGGGGAAGTAGAGCTTCAGGTTTCTCTCTATCTCGCTTCTCTATCTCCCCCTCCCCTCTCAATTTCTCTCTGTCTCTATCCAATAATAAAATATAAACTATTTATTAAAAAGAAGATGAATAAACACAAAGGTGGATGAGACATACCCAGTGAGACCACTTACCTTCATAGATTTATAAAGTCTTTCAGCAAAATATGCAGGTTTGTTCCTCATGCACTTTACTGTGAAGAGAAAAGTAATATGACAAATGAAAGACTGCAGATAGATAGACTGATTATTTATTTAATCATCATGTATGTTTCACTGCTCTGGGCCAACTTTTTCTGACAGACAGGGGGAGAGAGGGAAGGACACCATAACATCAAAACTTTCCTCAGCGTGGTGGAGACTGGGCTTGAACCTGGATCATGTGCATGGCAAGGCAGGCACCCTGCAAGGTGAGCTACCTTACCAGTCCCAGAATACAGATTAAACCTATGAAAAAAAAATGAGGCTGGGAAGACAGTGTAGTGGTTATGCAAAAAATCTTTGGTGCTTCTAGGCTCCGGGTTCAATGCCCATCACTATCATAAGCAGAGCAAGGCAAAAACAAACAAAATAAAAACAAAAACAAGCAATTGTTCTATGTCTATAAGGTATGAAGTCATGCCTTGTGAATGCTTTGTCAAAAAAAAAAAAAAAGAATTTAACCTAACAGTGCTTAGTGGAAAGCATTTTCACAAATGGGAAATATTCCCGATTGACTATCAGACTTTTGGAAAGAATAACTGATAAAAGTCATCAAAGAAAAAGTCAGCATTTCATTTCAAATTAATTATTTCCATCACATGGAACAGTTGTTAGTTTTAATAATTCATATTTGCAATATGCAGGGACTAAAGTTTTATCTTTCTCATATATTGAGAAATAAAGGCACAAAGGATAACAATGAAGTCACTTGATGACAGAATTTTTTTTCTTGTCAAAAATTATTTTTCTTTTCTTTCTTTCCCTCTTCCCTTCTTTCTCTTTTCCCTCCTTTTTTTCTATCTTTTTTTTTTTTTGATAGGACAGAGGGAAACTAAGAGAGAAGGGAGCGTTAAGGAGAAAGACACCTGCAGCACTGCTCCACTGCTTGTGAAGTCTCCCATATGTGGGGACCAGGAGCTTAAATCTGAGTCTTCACCAGATGTGACACTGACTGCCCCCCCCCATATTCTGAAAATGCCAGGAGTGACTTAGACCATTTTAATCCCTACAAATAGGCCTACATTCTCATAACAACAAAGAGGGAAGTACAGACATTTGTTTTTTCATTTCCACATGTGACCATCTTACCTATAGCCAGCAAAGCATCTTCAAAGCTACCAGATGTTTCTGATTTAATGCTCTGTTCAATATCCTTCTGTGACAGTCTCTTGTATTCATCAAACACTACAATCACAAAATGGAATTGTGAATAATGAAAGAAACAAAGAAACTAGAATCTATGGTGAGAATGAACATCTTTTAACTAGACCACACACTATACTTCCTCTCTAGAGGAAACTGATTTAGAAATGAGAACCCTGAGACATATGCCAAGCAGAATGAGCCTGAGGGAAGGAGGAAGAAAATCTCAGATTATAAAGTCAATCAGTCTGAAGAAGTTCAACAATTGTCACTTTTTCCGGCATAAGGATCCCGGTTCTAACCCCGGCTCCCCACCTGCAGGGGAGTCGCTTCACAGGCGGTGAAGCAGGTCTGCAGGTGTCTATCTTTCTCTCCTCCTCTCTGTCTTCCCCTCCCTCTCTCCATTTCTCTCTGTCCTATCCAACAACGACGACTACAACAACAATTGTCACTTTTTAAGGGAGACCAAACTTGGGGAAAACTCAGCCGTAAGAATAAAATCCATCGGCAGAAGAAGACCTGGTGGGAGTTGTATTGTTTTGAGGAAAACTGGGAAATTTTATGCATGTACAAACGATTGTATTTTACCGTTGCCTGTAAACCATTAATCCCTCAATAAAGAATTTTCTAATTCTGTATTTTTATTTATTTATTTATTTTTATTTTTAGACTTTTTGTACTGTTTCATGACATTTAAAAAAATTTTTATTTATAAAAAAGAAACACTGACAAAAAACACAGGATAAGAGAGGTACAACTCCACATGATTTCCACCACCAGAACTCCATAACCCATCCCTTTCCCTGATAGCTTTCATATTCAATAAAGATTTTTTAAAAAAGAATAAAATCTATCATTCCCTCTAACTCTGATCTTCAGAACTGCCTTGATTTCAGCTCTTCCTGGAACTGTTCAATATTTCCTTCAATTCAATGGGTCCTGGGTATTTCCATTATTACTCTTGTCCCATTCCATACTATTGTCTCTTTTCTTACTTAAGTTTGGGTCAGTGTACATTGCTCAGAATAAAAAAAAAAATCTAACTGACACATTTTCTTAGCATCAGTTTTCACTGCTGCAAAATGGGTGATATATAGTCACAGCTCAATGGAGATATTACAACAAATAGTGCTGAGAATATGCCTAGATGACAGAATTATTAATATCTGAGTTATTATGAATCCTCACTATTACTGTACGTAAAAAAAATGAGTCTTTCTTTATTCAAATGGTGTTTAAAAATACATTTAGTTAATTTTAGTTTAAATAAATTTAAAATACATTTATTTTAACTATAGATAGTTCTATAATTGCCCAATTATTGGTTTGTACTAGGAAGTGAAAATTGTTACAAGTGAATTTACACTAAATTGCCTTCTGGTCTGGGGTGATAACATATGGGTTATTCAAAAAGACTTTCATGCCTGAGGCTCCAAAAGGTCCCAGTTTCAATATCTCACACCACTACAAGACAGAGCTGAGCAGTGCTCTGTTTAAAAAAGAAAAGGAAATACAAATAAATAACAAATACATTGCCTTCTGAGAACCTGCAGTTTTAAAAAACGTACACTAGGGGGAGATCTATATTATTAGTACTATAACTAGGCAACAGAGGGCAAAGAGGTGAGTCAGAAGTTGGCTTTGCTGGGATGTCAACTCTCCAGCTCCAATACGCTGCCACCAAGATGCTACCATGACTCCAGCCTGACTTCCCTGGGCAGAGGACCTCAACAATGTGTTCTGGAACCCCACCTCTTCAGAGACCTAGCCTACTAAGGAAAGATAGAAACAGGCTGGGGGGTATGGGTCGATCTGTCAACTCACATCCAGCAGAGGAGCAATTACAGAAGCCAGACCTTCCACCTTCTGCACCCCATAAACATCCTTGGTCCGTACTCCCAGAGGGATAAGGAATAGGGAAACTTCCAATGGAGGGGATGAGATGTGGAACTCTGGTGATGGGAACTGTATGGAATTGTACCCTTCGTATATCACAATCTTGTCAGTCATTAAATCACTAAAAAAAAAAAAAAAAAAATTAAAGACAGCTAAAAAAAAAAAGGAGAAGTTGGTCTGGGGGCCTAGTCAGGGAATCTTAGGGCTCCCCCATAGTACAATGGGCTTAGACCTCTAATAGACCTCTAATAGACCCCTTTTCTCCAACATCACTGGTCTGTTTAATGAGGAATGGGCCTCTCCTGGACCTTGCCTTCACTATAAAGTAGCAATGATAGGGACTGACTCACTTTCCATAGGGACGCTGGGTCATCCTACTCTGCCACTCAAGGAAGACTGGTCCTAAAATGAGTGCAGCCTAGAATGTTCCCAGCTGTGACCATGGGTTGAGAGCTCAGACTGATAGGGACTCGGAGGTTACACAGGCTCCTGTGCTAAATGTGAATATATATGGGCCCTGGGTCAGACTGACATGGTAAACAGTTCATTGTATTTGTATATTTTCCTCAAGTTTGGAAAATACATAAATTAGGGCATTACTCACTGCCCTAATCCAGCTTTCTGGTTCTATTCTCAACTCTGACAATATCTTCCCAGACAATATTTTTAGTCCACCTCCATGTTAGCTATCAAGCTCAAGCAAAATTTACTAAAGTCATGGTCCCCTAGAACATACCTAAAATAGACTTCCTAGCTTCTTTCTACCCCTAGATCCCTAATCTCATTTGCTCTATTCCTACTTTTCGGTTCTTGCTTACTAAACACTTTGTCCTGCTTTATATCAGCCATTAAATTACAGGTGGTACTATGATTCCATCCTGAACTCACCAATGTGTCTTGGGAGCTCACTTCCCCAGAGCCCCTACTATGGAAAGACAGAAACAGGCTGGGGCTATGCATCAACTTGCCAATATCCATTTCCAATTGAGAAGCAGTTACAGAAGCCAGAACTCTCACCTTCTGTACCCCCAAAAGAATTTTGGTCTATACTCCCAGAGGAGGAGAAATGTTAGAAGAATGTGACCAGAGGGCTCGGAACCCCAATTCTATCAGTACCCTGAGAGAGAAGAGGAAAAAAAGAAGGACACTTGGAAATATTAATAGTTATATATGTGACTTAGAAAGAGAAGGCAGGACCATAGAAAAAAATGAGGAAAAATACAGATGATAGATAGATGTAGAGATAATAGTCAACCCATATCTGTGACCTTGGGAGAACTACTGTAGTTTCCAATGGAGAGGATGGGGACACACAACTCTGGTGGTGGGAACAGTATAAAATGATACCATCACTACCTTGTAATTTTGTAAATCAATATTAAATCACTAATAAAAAAAGAAAAAAGAATTTGGCTTATGTAATGGTAGCCGAATGAGTAATCCATTTCTTGCCACTGTGGAATATCCCAAATAACTGCAACTTCCAAATGTGTTATATTTTTTTCAATTATTGCATGTTTTCAATTTAGCAAATTGGTTCTTCTCAAATTTCCTACAAATTTGTAAAGTGTACATAGTTACAAGGACAGGGTAGACTTAAAAAATATAATATGAGAAAGATTTTTAAAAATATTTATTTATTTATTTATTTATTTATTTATTCCCTTTCGTTGCCCTTGTTGTTTTTATATTGTTGTTGTTACTGATGTCGTAGTTGTTGGATAGGACAGAGAGAAATGGAGAGAGGAGGAGAAGACAGAGAAGGGGAGAGAAAGACAGACACCTGCAGACCTACTTCACAGCTTGTGAAGCGACTCCCCTGCAGGTGGGGAGCTGGGGGTTTGAACCCGGATCCTTCCACCGGTTCTTGCGCTTTGCACCACGTGCGCTTAACCTGCTTCGCCACCGCCCGACTCCCAACATAAAGATTTAAAAAACATATAAAATATGGAATATCTTATTAAAACCTTACTGCTATATACAAAATAAAATTAACCTGACAACAAATATTCTATAATGTTATAGTCCCTTTTCCCCAAAGTAGTTAAAAGCACATTACACAGATTAGCAATATTAGAAGCAAATTAGAAACATTATACATAGGAAGTAAAGTCTGCAACTATCCACTATTTATCTAATTCAACATAACCCCTGGAGAAGTTTCTTCTGTTAATTTATAATTTGGATGTTAAATAGGAATAAATGTCAACCAACATTTCTATTTTATTGCTTGTTGATCTTTCTGTGTGACTACATTTAAATGGGGCTGCTTTAGACAACGGACTATAAAGAGGAATCTCCTGTAGATAGGGGTGGCAAACTGGTATGAATACATCACATATCTGCAAAGCATTCAGAACTAATGTACCAAATATAGACACTTGGACACATCGCTGCACTCAGATATTTACAAGATAAGATACCTATGCTAGTTCAGTAGTCAGTTTTTTAAAAACATTTTAAACTGATATTTTGATCTTTATTTATTTATTGGATAAAATAAATTTTTATTTATTTTAGAATCTCAGAAATTGAGAACGAAGGGGAAGAGAGAGAGGAAGAGATACAGATAGACACCTGCAGCCCTGATTCACTGTTCGAAAAGCTTTTTCCCTACAGGTGGGGATCGGGGGCTTGAACCTGGGTCTTTGTGCACTGTAATGTGTGCTTAACCAGGAGTGTTTAACCAGGTGTATCACCATCTGGCCCCTGCAATCAGTTCTTTGTATCCAGGAAAGAGGGCAAGGTTAGCAATAAATTCTAGGCAATATAATTTCCCCTGTCTTTCAGACAGTTTATTTAGATGAGGAGGCAAATGCCTTACCATGCAACAGATGGTTTCGATTCCGGGAACAAAGAACGGTTAGAAATTTCACCTCATCTGTCCCCCATTTTTTCTCTCCAGCTTCATACAGGTCCTACAGCCAAACAAAGCACAAATTTAAAACACCACAGAGCAGGTGCCAGGACATATGCAAATATTTTCAATAAGAGCTCAGTTGGCTTAGTGTTTTTTTTTTTTTGATGGTGGGGGTGGAAGTGGTATTGGCAGTCAGTGGAGATGACTCAGGATTTTTCCTTGGGTATGAGACTAAGGAGCTTTGAGAATCAGTGCAAACACCAGCAGCAGCTCCTAATATGCAGACTAAATCAGTCCAGCTGCTGCTGCTGCTTCTACTCCTCTTCTTCTTCCTCCTATTTCTTCTTCTTCCTCTTCTTTTTTTTTCCAGGACTTCTGCAGCTGTGCACCAATACCACTGCTCCTGGTAGACATCTCCCCCCTCCCCCCTCCACACACCAGGTAGAGGGTGAAAGAGAGGGAAAGAGGAAGAAAGAAGAATGGGGACCAGGTGGTGGAATACCCAGTTGAGGGCACATGTTTTAATGTGAGAGAACCTGGGTTCAAATGCCAGTCCCCATCTGTAGGGAGAAAGCTTCATCAGTGGTGAAGCAGTGTCTCTCTCGTTGTCTCTCTCTAGCTCCTCCTTCCCTTTCAGTTTCTGTCTTTATCTAGTAAATAATAAATAAAATAAAATATTAAGGAGAGAACATTACTATAGAACAGTGTTTTCATATGTGGTAAGAAGCCATTTTTTTTCTCTTTATTTATTTATTGGATAGAGACAGCCAGAAATCAAAACGGGAGAGGAAATAAGAGAGTGAGAGAGACATCTGCAGCCCTGCTTTACTACTGGTGAAGCTCCCCCCTACAGGTTGGGGCCGGGAGCTCCAACCTGAGTCCCTGAACATTGTAACTTATGTGCTCAATGAGGTGCACTACCACTCAGCCCAGAAACCATTTATTTTTTAAGCAGTTGATGTATGAAACCCACTTAAAATGTATTTTATTTATTTATTTATTTGATAGAGAGCAATCAAGAGGGAAGAGGAAGACAGGGAGAGAGAGAAAGAGAGAAAGAGAGACACTAGCAGTTCTGTTTCACCACTCATGAAGCTTTGCTCCTACAGGTGGGAACTTAGAGCTTGAACCCAGGTCATTGCACATGGTAAAATGTGCACACAAAACAGGTGCACCACCACCCAGTCCCTAAGAACCCACTTTTTACACACACACACACACACACACACACACACACACACACACACACACACACACACACACACTTTTCTCTCCAGGGTCCTGGAGGCTTATTGATTTTTTTCAGGTCTCTCTCTCTTTTTATTTCTTTATTGGGGAATTAATGTTTTACATTCAACAGTAAATACAATACATGCATAACATTCCCCAGTTTCCCACATAACAATACAACCCCCACTAGGTCCTCTGTCATCCTTTTTGGACCTGTACGCTCCCCCTCCCCCCAAACCACCCACCCACCCCAGAGTCTTTTACTGTGGTGCAATACACCAACTCCAGTCCAAGTTCTACTTGTGTTTTCTCTTCTGATCTTGTTTTCAACTTCTGCCTGGGAGTGAGATCATCCCATACTCATCTTTCTGTTTCTGACTTATTTCACTTAACATGATTTCTTCAAGCTCCATCCAAGACAGGCTGAAAATGGTGAAGTCACCATTTTTTTAAAAGTATCTTTATTTTATTTCCTGGACAGAGACAGCCAGAAATCGAGAGGGAAGGGGGTGATGAGAGGGAGAGACAGAGAGACACCTGCAACACTGCTTCACCACTTGCAAAGCATTCTCCTTGTAGGTGGGGACTGGGGGCTCAAACCTGGGTCCTTGTGCACTATAACATGGGCATTCAACCAGGTGCACCACCACCCGGCCCCTAAGTCACCATTTTTAATAGCTGAGTAGTATTCCATTGTGTATATATAACACAACTTGCTCAGCCACTCATCTGTTATTAGACACCTGGGTTGCTTCCAGGTCTTGGCTCTTACAAATTGTGCTGCCAAGAACACATGTGTACACAGATCTTTTTGGATGGGTGTGTTGGGTTCCTTAGGATATATCCCCAGGAGAGGAATTGCAGAGTCATAGGGTAGGTCCATTTCTAGCCTTCTGAGAGTTTTGCAGACTGCTCACCACAGAGGTTGGACCAATTTACATTCCCACCAGCAGTGCAGGAGGCAGAACCCACTTTTTATTAGCTATTATTATGTGATCTGGCTCCACAAACAGACCAGGAGTTGGCTCTCAGTCAACCATCAGTGGACTGAATACCAGGGAAGCAACTGTCTTTCTGTATTAATTTTACCCATCAGGGTGTATACTGCACTAAGCTGTTTTATGCAGGTTCTCTCTGGGGAAGCAAAAATGTACTATAAAGCAAGGCAGATATTTGTACCTTAATATAATTCAAAAGACACTCCATGGTTTTCTGGGGCAGCAATATTATGGTCCCATTGCTGTTTTATGAAATCTGGAGCTCAATGGTACTTATATAATGATACTTATGCCACCTTCCCTGCCCCCCAACCCCAGCCCCAGGCAGCTCTGTAATAAATTTTTGTTATTATAGATCATCCATGGGAATTTTTTCATAATTTTTCTCAACCAAGCCAATATACACTGAAATACTGGAGGGTGTTGGAGGGTGTCCACCAACCCAGGGCTTTCTTACAGGGAGAAATAAGAGGGGAGCTATGGCTCTACTCACCTGGGCATCCTGTCGCATGAGGGCATCGTCGAGAAAATTCCCTTGATCTCTGCCTCCCTGAGGATGAGAACAATAAACAAGAGAGAATGAGAGAATGTCTATAAAGGTCTGGTCTATTAAGACAGAATGGATTCTGTTGAGGTACAATGTCTAGGACACTAAGGACATAGTCATTATTCTTCAAAGATTGATTTTATCCTTTAAGTTAAATGACCATAAGAGAGAGATTCATATGCAGGAGAGAGAGAGAGAGAGAGAGAGAGAGAGAGAGAGAGAGCGCCAGAACAACAATCCAGTACATGTCTTGCGGAGCCTTTAGTATCCAAGTCCTGTGCTGTCCCTGTGCTATTTCCATAGTCAGGACACAATAATTAGACAGAATGCCACAAGGGGTGACCTCCCAACCCAGAAAGAGAGGATAAATGTCTTTTGAATGGGGGTTGGGGCAGGGGCGCAGTGGGTTAAGCGCATGTGGCGCAAAGTGGAAGGATCCCAGTTCGAGGCCCCGGCTCCCCACCTGCAGGGGAGTTGCTTCATAGACGGTGAAGCAGGTCTGCAGGTGTCTATCTTTCTCTCCCCCTCTCTGTCTTCCTTTCCTGTCTCCATTTCTCTCTGTCCTATCCAACAACGAACAACATCAACAATGGCAATAATAATAACCACAACGAGGCTACAACAACAAGGGCAACAAAAAGGGGGAAGAAATGGCCTCCAGAAGCGGTGGATTCAGAGTGCAGGCAACAAGCCCACCAATAAGCCTGGAGGGAAAAAAAAATGTCTTTTGAATATCTTGCATTATTCTGTGGCTCTAGTTTGTACTCAAACATTGTACTTGAACACTGCAGTAAGAAGGTGAAGTTTAGAGTTGCTTACTAATGCTGCCTGGATATTTCTGTCAGTAGAATGAGAAAGAAAACTCCTTAATGGGGGCAACTGTGTACAAATTTGGAAGGATAGTTGTAGAGATGACAGTTAACCAATGTCTTTTCTTTATTTTTCTTTCTTTCTTTATTTATTTTGTTGCCCTTGCTGTTTTTTATTGTTGTTGTAGTTATTATTGTTATTGATGTCTTCCTTGTTGGATAGGACAGAGAGAAATGAAGAAAGGGGAGGAAGACAGAGAGGGGGAGAGAAAGATAGACATCTGCAGACCTGCTTCACTGCCTGTGAAGCGACTCCCCTGCAGATGGGGAGCCGGGGGCTTGAACCGGGATCCTTATGGCTGTCCTTGCGCTTCACACTACCTGCACTTAACCTGCTGTGCTACCGCCCACTCCCTCCAATGTCTTTTCCTTAGGAAAACTGCTATGGCTTGCAATGGAGGGACTAGGGATTCAGAGCTCCGGCGGTGGGAATGGTATGGAATTATACTCCTGCTGACATGTAATTTTGTCAATCAATATTAAATCACTAATACAATTTAAAAAAAAAGAAAGAAAAGTAAACTCTCTGGCGGGGTCTGGGCAGTGGCACACTTGGTTAAGCGCGCACATTACCAAGCTCAAGGACCTGGGTTTGAGCCCCGCTCTCCCCTGCAGCAGGTCCACTTCACGAGCCATGAAGCAGGCCTGCAGATATTTATCTTTCTCCTCATCTTATTTCAATTTCTATATTAAAAAAAGAAGAAGAAAACTCCCTAATGACCACTCCCACCCCTCCTACTCTCAACCCATCTACCTAACTGGCAAGCCTACATTAATCAAGCCTACCAAACAGGGTTAGGAACAGAGGAGAACTGAGAGAATCTGGAAAGAGTGGTAGGGCTTGAGAGGCCATGAACCTTTGCCCTTTCCTCACCTATACCTTTTCACAGGGAGGGCAGGGTTGGACGTCTGGAACGCTAAAGAACAAAATAGGGGCTATTGTCCCTCTGGTTTGTTAGACTTTTAGGATAATGCTGCCTCAGCATTCCATGGTCTAAGCATGACTAAACAGAGTGGCAAATCTGGAAGGCAAAAAAATAATGGGTAGGAAAAAGAAAGAACAAATAAGCAAAAACAAACAAACAAACAGACAGGCACTAAGTACCAGAGACAGAATGAGGTGTGAGTTAAAGGTTCTGCTATACTTATAAGAGGAGGAGAAACAGGAAGAGTTGGATTTGAGGCAAAGGGAGTTCATGTTTCAACTTAGGAAAATAATGAAGGTGATGACAGAATATCCAGGAAGCATGGAAAAAGCAGGGGGAAATAAGCCTCACACTCAGAAAGGAGATGAGGGATAAAGATAAGACAGGGAAGTCATAAAAAACAACTCATATTGCACCAGGATCATGATGATAGAAAAGGATGTAAATTGGGAGTCGGGCGGTAGTGCAGTGGGTTAAGCGCAGGTGGTGCAAAATGCAAGGACCGGCTTAAGGATCCCGGTTCGAGCCCCGGCTCCCCACCTGCAGGGGAGTCGCTTCACAGCCGGTGAAGCAGGTCTGCAGGTGTCTATCTTTCCCTCCCTCTCTGTCTTCCCTTCCTCTCTCCATTTCTCTCTGTCCTATCCAACAATGACAACAACAACAATAATAATTACAACAATATAAAACAACAAAGGCAACAAAAGGGAGTAAATAAATATAAAAAAGGAAAAAAATAAAAAAATAGAAAAGGATGTAAATTGGGGGTAAGAGTGTTTTGCAGACACCTGTTATGGTCAGATGAGAATCTTTACCTATGTGGCAACAACTGTACTATAAGTCATTAATACCCCAATAAAATGATTTTTTAAAAGAGTCCATATATTCATCTTCTCTCTCTCAGCACCCCTGCTCTCATAAAAGATCAAACCTGCTTTATTTCTCACACAGATTACGGAAGTAACTTCCTACCTGCTTCCCTACCCTCCAGTTCAATTCACCTTACACATCATCTATATGTTATCCTCTGGAAAATGTTCTAATCTCATTGACCCACTCTTCAGAGATCTTCAGTGATTCTCTACTGCTTTCCAAAGAAGGTGTGAATTTCCTCCAACAAAGAATTTTAGTTATCCTTACACTTCCCTACTAGAATCACCAATCTGACTGCTCAGTCAGTTGTCTGTCTCCTGCTTTCTTGCATTTTCCCCCACCTGGAAGGCACCCACCTATAGCTCTGCTTCTTGAAAGTCTACCAGTCCCCCAAATCATCTCTCAGCCAACACCTCGACAATGAAGCATTTTCTTTGTTGATATTACCAAACTCTTTGCTTGGGCTGCCCTTTCACTTAAGCATTTAATCTTAGCATGCCTTCATAGTGGTAATCTAAGTAGCTAAAATAGTCCCATATGATAGCATAAACTCTGAAATCCCAGAAACTGCCTCTAGCCATCTTCAGTATTCTTAGTGTACCAAATAATTTGGGTGTCTGGCATCAATCAGTGCTTGGAGATATAAATGAGAGCAAATAGGCATATGTGACAAGTCAGACTCTCAAGGCAATTAGATAAAACAACAGGGAGGTCTACGAAAAAGACCTGGGGAAGGCATTCACATAGGGAAAGCTGAAAGGGTAAGGAAAGCTGGAGAAAGGACACAGAGTGAGCATCTCAGTAGAACTTGCACCCCACCCTGCCACACACATCAGACCAAACCAACAGAGAAAGGACTCACCACACACATCAGACCAAACCAACAGAGAAAGGACTCACAGCAGACAGGGAGACCAACACTCGCTGGAACATGAAGGAAGTGTCTGAGCGGATGTCATCTTCAAGGCTCCGCCCATATTCTAGAAAGAGAGCAACATTCCCTTGGTCAGGACAGTCACATCCAGAGCCCCAGATTGTGTCACACTTTAGAGGCTACTGTCCTCTCCAGAAACAGCCTGGTTACTAAAGCAGCTCATCATGAAACTTTTTACTCCCACCCCACCCCACAACTCCCAAGTTTTTTTTTTTTTGCAAACTAGACGTCGGTGAAACGTCGGTGAAAACAGTCAAGATAAGTTTGACTTGTCATAGTACAAATGAGGTAGTCCCATTCTTTAAAACAGTCAAGGGAGAAGTCTGGGCTGAAATCTTCACTCTGCGGGTCCAGTAGGCATCTGTCCTGAATGTGGTTTTCACTGACAGAAAGAATACTCAATGGCACATAGAAAGGCAAACTGAACCCACATTTGGGGTCAAATTCAGATTCTAGCCTGTGACTTCTCTGCCACATCACTGCAGGGGAAGGAACAGGAGTGAATCCTAGTACTAGAACCAAGCCTCCCAGGCTTAGCATTTCCTGCTCAGAACTCTTACTGAAAAAACTTGTACTGATTTATTTCTCATTTGCCAAAATAATACATGTACATTATAGAAAACTTAGGAAAAAGCAAACAAGTAAAAACAAAAACAGAATAATGATAATAATGATGATGATGATGATGATGGGAGAGCACATCATTATCTAATAATAGTCTAGAAATAACAGTCATTGACATCATTTTGGAGATTATTCCTCCTTTCCATCCAGATATATGGGATAAATAATAGCTGTCTCACATCACTCCCCTGTTCAACTAGAAAAAGAAATTAAAAAATCACCTAAAAATCAATAATGGGGGGTGGGCAGTGGTGCACCGGGTTAAGTATACAAGTACAAAGTGCAAGGACCCACGCAAGGATCCTGGTTCAAGCCCCCAGCTCCCCACCTGCAAGGAGGTCGTCTCACAAGAGGTGTAGCAGGTCTGCAGGTGTCTATCTTTCTCTCTTCCTCTCTATATTCCCCTTCCCGTATCAGTTTCTCTCTGTCCTATCAAATAAAAATGTAAAAAAAAAAGAAAAAGAAAAAAGGCTACCAGGAGCAAAGGATTCATAGTGCAGGCACCAAGCTCCAGCTATAACCCTGGAGGAAAACAAAAACTCAACAATATACACCGGGATTTCTTCAGAAACTCACTAAGGCACAGGTGAGTGCAGGCATTCGTGGTCAGTGGATGGGAAAAGGGTGAGGGGGAGATTCTCAGGACTCAAAGAACTGTACTCAGTGGTGGGCGGAGGTATATAGCATAATGGTTACGCAAACATACTCTCATACCTGAGGCTCCATCAAGTCCCAGGTTCAATCCCCTGCACCACCATAAGCCAGAGCTGAGCGGTGCTCTGGTTAAAATATATATATCTGTACTCAGTGACTGCTGGCACCAAATTGGGAGTTACCCAGCAGAGCACATTACTGGTGGCAGGAAAGTGGATCTGGGTACTTAACCTGTGAACTCAGGGGCAAAAGAATATTGAACTGCCCACAAGAACTCACTAAGTGAAAAATCTGACTGAAGTGAAAGTCCTTTGATCCATTCAGGTGTAATCTTATAAAATTGGAATCATAGCATCAGATATTTATAAGTTATTATTTTCATTTAGTCATAAATCAAACCATTTAGTGTAATTTACTTTTTGCCTCCAGGGTTATTGCCGGGGCTTGGTGCATGCACCATGAATCTACTGCTACTGGAGGCCACTTTTTCCCTTTTGTTACCCTGGTTGTTTTAGCATTGTTGTGGTTATTATTATCGTTGTTATTGATGTCATTATTGTTGGATAGGACAGAGAGAAATGGAGAGAGGAGGGGAAGACAGAGAGGGGGAGAGAAAGATAGATACCTGGAGACCTGCTTCATTGCCTGTGAAGTGACTCCCCTGCAGGTGGGGAGTCAGGGGCTCGAACTGGGATCCTTACACCGGTCCTTGAGCTTTGCGCCACATGCACTTAATCCACTGCGCTACCGCCCGATCCCCCATTTAGTATAATTTTATAATAATCTTCAAAATACATTTTGATGACTATATAGTATTTTGTTGTGTGGATATGCCATATTTTGCTTAGCCAATCTGTCACTGTGAAAGCTTTATAGTTAATATAAACAAAAGTGAATAAATACTGGGGGCTAAATCTTTGTACATTTTTTTATTGTATCCTTAGGTCAAAAAGGCATGCATCTTTTGTATATTTGTGTGCTTTGGTGTTGGGGCTAAACTCAGGGCCTCATATATGCAAAACATGTGTTCTACCACTGAGCTAAAACCTCACTCCTTTAGTATGTGTCTTTTAAAGGCTCTTCATATGTATCATTCTCTAGGGATGATTTTTTTTTCTTTTGACAAGAGAAGGGAATCAAACTTGGGACCTCTGACATGCATGTGTTATGAACTACCCCTGTACTCTCTCCTTGATCCTTCTGGGATTTTTAAGAGGGGCATATCTGACTCTCATTCTGAGAAGACAAGAAGACGTACATCAAATTTGGAGGGAAGAAATTGAGCCAGAATGTTCTCTAGGCAAGTCTAATGTCACAGAGGACTATCACTTGTGAGCAAACACCTCGAATCTCACATGATAAAAAGAAATACCTTTCCAGCTTTCAGGGTAATGAAACTCAGCCATGGAGGTAGCCTATGAAACCTGGGACTTCACCTAGAAAGCCAACCATCATTTACCTAGATAGTGATCTGCCTCACAACAGAGATTGCAACTGCAAATCCTTCGTGGTCAGTGTTTCTATAGATTTGGCTCTTTTGTGTGAGAAAAAAAGAGAGAAAAGAAAGGCCAGAGCATTGTTCTGGGACCCTATGAATCTAAGTCTTGTGCTTTATCTGTCAAGTCATCTTCCTAGCCACTCTCTTTTCTAAAGAGAGTCTAATCAGTGGATAACTATTCACTGCTAGTTTATACTTCTCAGATCACAGGGCAACATCAGACAAGATCATTGAGATGCTACATACGCAGCTGGTAGGTCTCATTTATACGACGGATCTCCTCAGGTGAACGGGAGGCCAGGATCTCAATCAGGCAGCCCTCATCTGTGCCAGCTCCCTAGACACAAAACCCAGAGGAGAGGACACTATGAATCACATTACCAAGCTGAGTCTCAGACATTGAAGGAATACAGTAGGAACCTGCAGAGAATAAATACAACTGGCCAGATTCTAGTAATAGGATCTGCTTATTTTTAAATTGTTCTGTCCAAATTCCAATGTATTTAATGGTCACTATTAGTAATATGTTTTATAGGCTGTTTTGTTTGCTTGTCTTGTTTTGTTTTGTTTTGCTTTACCAAAGCACTGTTCAACTCTGGCTTATGGTGGTATTGGGGACTGAACGTGGACCCTCTGATGTCTTAGAGATGAACATCTGTTGAGCAGGGGCTGGGTGATGGTGCACCTGGTTGAATGCACATGCTACATTGTGCAAGGATCTGGGTTCAGGCCTCTGCTCCCCACGTACAAAAGGGTAAGTTTCACAAACAGTGATGCAGTGTTGGAGGTGTCTTTCTGTCGTTCCCTCCTTCTCAATTTCTGTTTCTATCCAAATAAATAAATAATCTGTTAAGTTACTCCTTGTCTGGTATGAGCTGTTTCAATGTGTTGGTTATCGTACCAGGCTAGGAACAGTTTCTACCCTCTGGAGACATAATCTTTCCTTCATTTCCCCTGTTCTCTTCCTTTGGGGTATGGAGACCTTGCTAACAGCCAAGAGTGTTAGCTGTTCACTTTTCCAAAGCCTGAGATTACCAACATGATTAAAGAGCACAAGTTCATTTCAATTTCATAGTAAGTCAGTGAAAATTAGCAGATAATGAGTTAGGGCACTGTGGGTCTGACGTTGAGAAAGGTCCAAGGACCTTTTTGTTATTTCTTTTCTTTTTTTTTTTTTTGTTACAAGATTTTTTTTTATTGGGGAATTAATGTTTTACATTCAACAGTAAGTACAATAGTTTGTACATGCATAACATTCCCCAGTTTCCTATATAACAATATAAACCTCACTAGGTCCTCTGGATCCTTCTTGGACCTGTATTCTCCCCACCCACCCACACCAGAGTCTTTTACTTTGGTGCGATACTCCAATTCCATTTCATGTTCTACTTGTGTTTTCTTTTCTGATCTTGTTTTTCAACTTCTGCCTGAGAGTGAGATCATCCCATATTCATCCTTCTGTTTCTGACTTATTTCACTCAACATGATTTTTTTCAAGGTCCATCCAAGATTGGCTGAAAACGGTAAACTCACCATTTTTTACAGCTGAGTAGTATTCCATTGTGTATATATAACACAACTTGTTCAGCCACTCATCTGTTGTTGGACACCTGGGTTGCTTCCAGGTTTTGGCTATTACAAGTTGTGCTGCCAAGAACATATGTGTACACAGATCTTTTAGGATGGATATGTTGGGTTCCTTAGGATATATCCCCAGGAGAGGAATTGCATGGTCATAGGGTAGGTCCATTTCTAGACTTCTGAGAGTTCTCCAGACTGTTCTCCACAGAGGCTGGACCAATTTACATTCCCACCAGCAGTGTAGGAGGGTTCCTTTGACCCCATACCCTCTCCAGCATTTGCTACTGTTACCTTTTCTGGTGTATGACATTCTCACAGGAGTGAAGTGTTATCTCATTGTTGTCTTTATTTGCATTTCTCTGACAACAGAGACTTGGAGCATTTTTTCATGTGTTTCTCGGCCTTTTGGATCTCTTCTGTGGTAAATATTCTGTCCATGTCCTCCCCCCATTTTTGGATGGGGTTATTTGTTGTCTTGTTGTTGAGTCTGGCAAGCTCTTTATATATGTTGGTTATTAAACTCTTATCTGATGTATGGCATGTAAAGATCTTCTTCCATTCTGTGAGGGGTCTCTTGGTTTGGGTAGTAGTTTCTTTTGCTGTGAAGAAGCTTTTTAATTTGATGTAGTCCCATAGGTTTATACTTGCCTTAGTCTTCTTTGTTATTGGATTCGTTTCATTGAAAATGTCTTTAAAATTTATGTGGAAAAGAGTTCTGCCAATATTTTCCTCTAAGTATCTGATAGTTTCTGGTCTAACATTCAAGTCCTTGATCCACCTGGAATTTACTTTTGTATTTGGTGAAATACAGTGATTCAGTTTCATTCTTCTGCATGTTTCAACTCATTGTTTCCAACACCATTTGTTGAAGAGACTCTGCTTTCCCCATTGGGCCCCTTTGTCAAAGATTAGATGTCCATAGGTGTGGGGCCTCATTTCTGGGCTCTCAATTCTATTCCACTGGGTAGTGTGTCTATTCATGTTCCAGTACCAAGCAGTTTTGATGACAATGGCCCTATAATAAAGTTTGAAATCTGGGAGTGTGATGCCTCCGGTTCTATTCTTTTTTCTCAAGACTGTTTTGGCAATTCTAGGTCTTTTCTGGTTCCAGATAAACATTTGTAGCATTTTTCCTATTCTCCTAAAAAATGTGCTTGGTATCTTGATGGGGACAGCATTAAATTTGTAGATGGCTCTGGGTAATATATTCATTTTGATGATGTTCATTCTTCCAGCCCATGAACATGGAATATCTTTCCACTTCTTTGTGTCTTTTTCAATTTCTTTGAGTAGTGACTCATAATTTTCAGTATACAAGTCTTTCACTTCTTTGGTTAGATTTACTCCTAGATATCTTATTGTTTTTGTTGCTATAGTAAAAGGAATTGATTTCTGGATTTCAATTTCTTCTAACTTAGTGTTTGCATAGAGGAATGCCACTGACTTTTGAATGTTAATTTTATAGCCTGACACCTTACTGTATTTACTGATGATTTCCAAAAGCTTCTTGCTGGATTCCTTACTTTTTTCCATGTATACTATCATGTCATTTGCAAAAGGAGAGTTTGACTTCTTCTCTTCCAATCTGTATCCCTTTAATTCCTTGCTCCTGCCTGATTACTATGGCAAGAACTTCCAACACTATGTTGAATAGTAATGGTGATAGTGGGCAGCCCTGTCTAGTACCTGATCTGAGTGGAAATGCTTCCAGTTTTTCACCATTGAGTATGATGTTGGCTGTAGGTTTGCTATATATAGATTCCACTATCTTCATGAATTTTCCATCTATTCCCATTTTTTGTAGTGTTTTGATCATAAAGGGATGTTGTATTTTGTCAAAGGCTTTCTCTGCATCTGTTGATATGACCATGTGGTTTTTGGTCTTGCTTTTGTTGATGTGGTGGATCACATTGATTGATTTATGTATAGTAAACCAACCTTGCATGCCTGGGATAAACCCCACTTGGTCATGATGAACAATCTTTTTTTTTTTTTTGAGCTGTAGGCAGTATCTCTTTATTCATGCAGGACGCAGCACAATCTAAGACGAGCTAAGCTAAACTCAAGGTACAGCCCATGATGAACAATCTTTTGAATATACTGCTGTATCTGGTTGGCTAGAATTTTGTTCAGTATTTTAGCATCTATGTTCATCAGAGATATTGGTCTGTAGTTTTCTTTTTTGGTTGTGTCCCTGTCTGCTTTTGGTATCAGAGTGATGTTGGCTTCATAGAAGCTGGAAGGAAGTATTCCAGTGTCTTCAATCTTCTGGAAGACTTTTAAAAGTAGAGGTATTAGTTCTTTCTTTTCTCTTCCTTCTCCTCCTCCTCAAACACTTCCACCACCTCCTCCTTCTCCCCCTTCTCTTGTCAGTTCTGAGTCTGAAGCAGACCCAGAGGCCCCCTAGATATCAGTTAATACATTTACTTTATTTTAATTAATTAATTTTTAATTGTCCCAGGGCCTGATGCCAGCTCTATGAATCTATCATTCCTGGTAGCCACTTTTTCTTTTTTCCTTTTATTTGATAAAACAGAGAGAAATTTAGAGGGGACTGGGGGGAAGTAGGGAGCAAGAAAGAGAGACACATGCAGCACTACTCTGTCTCTTGTGAAAGTTTCCCCCTTCAGGGGTTTGAATCTACGTCTTAAACTATGGTAACATGTATGCTCAAAGAGGTGTGTCACCACCCAAGCCTCCAGTTAAAATATTTCCTATCTCAAAAGTAGCTAATCAATCAGCAGTCCCTATGGAGTTAAAAGAGTAAATGCTTTTAAAGTTTTTAGGAAACAATTTTTCAATTACAATCGCTGCAATAATGTAAAGTCGTATCTTTAAGCTGGCACAAAAGAAAGGAAATCTTTCTCCTGCAATTCATTCTGCCCACTCTCAGAAGACATCTGTCAGAGCTTGTCAGTGTCTGCACAAATAGCACCTCGAGAGCACTGGGGATGACAAACCTTCATGGCCTTTCGCAGTTCCTGCACGTCATACAACACAGTGGGTGTCATCATCCCCAAGATCACCTGCTCGAAGTTGCCACTCAGTTCTGACTTCAAGTCCTCCATCAGGTCCTGCAACATAAGAAAGAATCTTTGCTAACTGCTACAGTGCCTTAAACTGCTTTTAAAGTGTAGACCAGCACACCCAGGTTCTCTGAGATTCTTTGGGGGGATTGCAAGGTAGAAACTATCTTAATGACACTAAGACTTTGCCTTTACACTGTCATTATCACACTTGTACAGTGGAGTTTTCCAAATACCAGTGGAAATACCTACAATTATTTTTTAAAGCTGTTAAAAATAGTCCTTCCACCAGAAGTAACCGGTCTTGCCAGTATATAAGAAACAGTTATTTATAAATAGCATTAAATGACACAAATCATGGTAAGGTCTTATATAGTACAGTAAATCTTAAACATGGGATTTTCAAAGTAACTCAAGTTCCCAAATAACTTGGTTATAACAATAATTATCTATTGCCTTCTTAAACTCTAAGACAGCAAGTAATCTTTCTCATTCTTTACAAACCCATATTTCTCACAGTCCTGAAACCTCTGGAACTTTGTTCGTTTTCCTTCATGCTTCTCTTGATCCATACCACTTGATACTGCATCTGCTGATCTCAGATGACAGCAACAATGTGTCCTGGAACCCCACCTCCCCAGAGCTCTGCCCCCACTAGGGAAAGCTAGAAACAGGCTGAGGGTATGGATCAATCTGTCAATGTCCATGTACAGATACTAGACAGGCTAGGGTCTAGGGTACTAGGTATATGTGTACAGGTATCCACAAGCAAGGGGCAATTATATATCTCAAAGCAAAAGTGCACCATAGCCCTCCGAGATTAAACTTAGACCTAATAAGCTTGGCATTCTAGTAGCATGGCCTAAAGAAGGCAGCAGAAATTCTCTAATTATATATTTATCACTTAGGCCTAAATGCTTTTCTCTCCTATCCCTTACTTCACTTCCCTAAATCACTCTGTCTACTCAAATGACTATGCAAAAGAAAGGTTTTAAGAAATACTCTTTCATCTTTCTTAATCTCTTCTGTCAATGTAGTAACATTATTGTTACCCATTGACAAACTTCAGAAGAAACACTATACAACTGGCCAAGAGTTATACTGGCAAAAACTATTTATCAAGTAAAGGACAATTCCTGTCCCTATGACAGTCTTTATTAGAATCATCAAACAAGTAAATGCAGAAAAAGTGGAAGCTAAGACCCCATTAAAATCCTAAGTCTATTTCCTCCCTAACTTGAGGCCAGACTCCATAAACCTAATACCATGTGTAAAGACCTGGATGCAAGTCTCTGGTCTCCATCTGCAGAGAGAAAGCTTCATGAGCACTGAAGCAAGCTCTAGGTGTCTCTCTCTCCTCTGTCTCTCCTTTCCCCTCTCAATTTCTCTCTGGCTCTTTTTTTTTTTTTTTTTTTTGTAGAGTTCACTTTTATTGTTGGGTAGGTTATTCATTATTATTATTTTTTATTTATAAAAAGGAAACATTGACAAAATCATAGAATAAGAGGGGTACAACTTCACACAATTCCCACCATCAGAACTCTGTGTCCCATCCCCTCCCCTGATAGCTTTCCTATTCTTTATTCCTCTGGGAGTATGAACCCAAGGTCATTGTGGGGTGCAGAAGGTTGAAAGTCTGGCTGCTGTAATTGCTTCCCCACTGAACATGGCCCTTGACAGATCAATCCATACTCCCAGTCTGGCTCTGTTTTTTTAAAAAACTTTTTAAAAATGTTTTTAAAGCTTTGATCCTTTATTATTGGGGGAGGGAGGGCTTGCAAAGAGGAGAACCAGAGCATCACTCTGGCATATGTGATGCTGGAGCTTGAACTCAGGACCTCATGCTTGAGAATTCAGTTTTTTCACTGCATCACCTCCCAGCATCACTGAGTGATAGGTCTTGCCCTATGGTCAAAACAGTAGTTGAATTCCTTCAACAATCACCTCCATGCAGACTTGGGTAGGAAAAATCCAAGACTGGACTTGAGCTCTATGAATCAAAAGTTTCCCAAATGACCTCTGGCAGACAGTAGAGGAAAGTACATGTTGAAATTTTTTTTGAGAATATCTTTATGGTCACTTTATAGGTTTCGATGAAAAAGATATTCTTGGGGGCTGGGTAGTAGCACAGCGGGTTAGGTACACAAGGTGCAAAGTGCAAGGACTGGCACAAAGATGGGTATAAGGATCCCAGTTAGAACCCCTGGCTCCCCACCTGCAGGGGGGTCACTTCACAAGCAGTGAAGCAGGCCTGCAGGTGTCTATCTTTCTCTCCCCCTCTCTTTCTTACCCTCCTCTCTTCATTTCTCTCTGTCCTATCCAACAACAGCTATAACAACAATAACAATAACATCCACAACAGAGACTACAAGAAGGGCAACAAAATTGGAAAAATAGTCTCCAGGAGCAGTGGACTTGTAGTGCTGGCACTGAGCCCCAGTGATAACTCTGGAGGCAGAAAAAAAACAAAAAATAAAAATAAAAATAAAAAGATGTTCTTGCTTCCCCAATTAGAACTATTTCTCGAGAAGTCTCTCATCAATGACACAGAGCCAGGGAGAACACAGTCTACCTACCCTACCAACGTTGGTTTTGTAGGCGGTCCTGATCTCCTGTCTTTGGGCCGTGTTGCGATAGGCAAGGATGCTGATAATAGCGTCTTCATCAGTGCCTGACAAAGGAGCAGAGACAGGAAGTATGATTTGAGGCAGGGGTGAGAAAACAGGTTCATCTGTGGACAGTGGAGTAATCCAAACACATGCAGAAACTTTCACAGAACAGAGCTCCTTGTTCAAGGATTTGTCTTTTTTTTTTTTTTTTTTAAACAAACACTAGATTTGAGTCTTCCTGTTAATAAGCTATCGGTTTTTCTGAGCATTAGTTTCTGTGCCTATAAATGTGAGTGATCACAGTACTTTTATTCCCAGGGCTGCTGCAAGTGCTAAGCAAAACCATTAAGTGAACTAGTTACCACAATGCCCAGTGCTTAATATACAATAAATTTTGGTTGTAATCATGGTTTCCCCCCTTGTTTAGAACTTTTTTTTTTTTTTTTTTGCCTCCAGGCTCAGTGCCTGCACTATGAATCCACTGCTCCTGGAGGCCATGTCCCCCCCTTTGTTGCCCTCATTGTTGTAGCCTTATTGTGGTTATTATTGTAGTTGTTGATGTTATTCGTTGTTGGATAGGACAGAGAGAAATCGAGAGAGGCGGGGAAGACAGAGAGGGGGAGAGAAAGATAGACACCTGCAGACCTGTTTCACTGCCTGTGAAGCGACTCCCTTGCAGGTGGGGAGCCGGGGCTCCAACCAGTATCCTTATGCCACCCCTTGCACTTTGTACCGTATGCGCTTAACCCGCTGCGCTACCGCCGGACCCCTTTTAGAACTTTTATCAAACCTTTTTTTTTTTTTAATTTGGTAGAGGGAGACAAAGAAAATGAAAGCGATCACAACATCAAAGCTTCCTTTGATCAGTGGGGGTTGGGCTCGAACCTGGTTCACACACATTGCAAAGTAGCACACTATCCAAGTGAGCTATTTTACTGACCCGTCTCATGCCTTTTGGATTACCTGTATCTGTATTCCACATTCTTGCCTTTTCTCTCCAATTAATTAATTCATTCATTCATTAATCAAATTTGCCTCCAGAGTCTGGGGCTCAGTGCCAGCACTACAAATCCAGTGCTCCTAGCTGCCATTTCATTTCATTTTTTTATTGCATAGGACAGAAAGAAATTGAGAGGGGTGGGGGAGGTAGAGAGGGAGAGACACAGAGAGACACATGTAGACCTGCTTCACTTCTTGCGAGTAACCCCCCCCCCCAGGTGGGGAGCTGGGGGTTTGAACCAGGATCCTTGCGCCAGTCCTTGAGCTTCGTATGCCTTGAGTGGTGTGCCATTGCTTGGCACTTTCCTTTCTTTTTTTTTAGAATAATACCTAGAATTTTTCTTTTCTTTCTTAAAAAACTTGTTTACTCATTAATAAGAAAAAGAGTTCAGAGCCTCACTATGGCATACATAGTATCAGAGATTGAACTCAGGACTTCAGAGTTGCAAGTCCTGTGCTCTCCCTCTTCACTACCTCCTCTGGGTTTTGAAGCAACTCAAACTTGTGTGTTTATCCACTTATTTGGCATTTGACAGGATATAAGTCAATTCCTCATTGCATTTCAAAATCTGTAATTATGTTTATACCCTTAGTTGTATTTCCTGATCTTAGATGGCTTCCATTATATAACTACTGAAAATTTTCACAAGGAAGTGTCTCACTAAAATTTTATAATATAAATTCTAAACAGTGGTCCAAGAGGTGGTGCAGTGGATAAAGCACTGGATTCTCAACCATGAGGTCCCGAGCTCAATCCCCAGCAGCACATGTACCAGAGTGATAACTGGTCCTTTCTCTCTCTCCTCCTATCTTTCTCATGAATAAACAAATTCTAAAAAAATTAAAAATAAATAAATGATAAATGTCCTAAGTTTTTTGCCTGTTTCTTGCAGCAGCTTTTAAAAGAGGTCTTTATTCTGATATTTTCAAATTTGTCTCTTAGTAAGAGTTGAATGTTCATGTAAAAATATTTGGCCAATTTCCTGTTTCTTCACTGTTTATATTGTATGGGAAGTTATGATGGATTACAAAAGAGATTCTACTAAAATAGTTCAGGGAGAAATGGAATAAAAGAGAGAGAGATTCACCAGAGTTATTGTTTGCAAAATTAGAGAACCAGAAAAATGTGGGGCTAAGAGAGGAAATATGGAGTTTAAAATTTACAAAGCTTAAGGAACAATTATCAGTTGTCTCAAGCTTAGAGAAAAATTATTAAAATCATGGGCCCCTTGGAACATACTTAAAATAGAGTTTCTAGCTTCTTTCTAGCCCAAGATCCCTAATCTCATCTAAGCTATTTTTACTTTTTGGTTTCTGTTTATTAAACAATTTTTCTTACTTTATATTTTACCACCTTTCAGCTACCACATTGCAGATACTAGTATGATGCCATTCTGACCTCTCTGGGCAGATGACCTCACTAATGTGTCCCACCCAGGACCTCATCTTTCCAGAGTCCTACCCCACTAGGGAAAGGTAGAAATAAATCAACTAGCTAATACTCATGTCCAGCAGAGAAGCAGTTACAGAAGCCAGATCCCCCACCTTCTATACCCATACATAATTTTGGTCCAAGAGGGGGAGAAATGTTAAGGGAAGATGACTAGAGGTCTCTGAACTCGAATTCCATCCTGGAGAGAGAAGAAGGGAAAAAATTACATTTAGAAGTAGTAATAGGTGTAGGTGTGACTTAGAAAGGAAGAGAAGACAGGGACATAGAAAAATGGGCAGGTACCAAGCCCCAGCAATAACCCTGGAGGCAAAAAAAAAATTACAAAAATTATGCCAGGGAGGCAGCTTACCCATTGTGACACAGGCAAAGCCTTCAGTTCATTCTCTGGCACAGCATAAAAAAATCATAATTCTCGAACAGGCTAGGGTATGGATCGACCTACCAATGACCATGTCCAGATGAGCAGCAATTATAAAAGCCAGACCTTCTGCATCCCATAAAGAATTTTGATCCATATTTCAAGAGGGATAGAGAATAGGGAAGTTTCCAGTGGAGGGGATGGGACACAGAACTCTGGTGGTAGTAATTATATGAATTTACACCTATTATCCTACAATCTTGTTAATAACTATTAACTCACTAATAAAAAAATTTAAACAAACATCACAATTCACACACAAAGACCCATGCAAGTACCTGGATTCAAACCCCCACTCCCCACCTGCAGAGGAGACAATTTATAAATGGTAAAGCAGGTCTACAGGTTTCTTTTTTTGTTTGTTTGTTTTTTAAGAATTTATTTATTTATTCATGAGACAGATAGGAGGAGAGAAAGAACCAGACATTACTCTGGTACATGTGCTGCTGGGGATCGAACTCAGGACCTTATGGTTGAGAAGGCAATGCTTTATCCACTGCGCCATCTCCCGGACCACGGGTCTACAGGTTTCTATCATTCTCTTCCCCACTTTATCCAACCCACCCCCTCAGTTTTCTCTGTCCTATTGAGTAAGAAAGAAAAATCATATTTCACTATGCCTCATACACATTAAAGCTTAATAAGCACTGAGTATTGCTTTTGTTGCTATCAATGGCATTGGGGTGAGGTAAAACAAATCTTTGGATAGGTAACCTGGGAAATGAGGTCTCATGGTCAAGTATTTTTATCCAAATCTCAAGGAAATTCTAGATAATAGCTATGAAGCAAATGGCACTTGTCAGACCAACTGTTCACCCAGGCAAGGGATGCAGGCAGTGTAGCCTGCAGTGTGACATGCATGACTGTGTCCACTCTGCACAAGGCCTCTGCTCTCAGTGAGCTAACTGGAGTACAGTGCACTGCAAATAGGCCCTTCTCGACTGGTACACCAGCCACCTCCCATGAAATTCCACTGGCCCAGTCATGCCTATCAAAGTAGCAATAGACAGAGAGACTGAAGGAGATGGACGTGGACACAGAATTGGCAGCTCTAGCAAGAGATGTACTCTATTAAGTATGACTTGAGGCTTGGTTCCACTGAATATGTTCCTTTTAAAAAAAAACATTTTATTTTATTTATTGGATAGAGACAGAAATTAGAGGGAAGACAGACAGACAGATTTATAGATAGATACCTGCTACCCTGATTCACCACTCATGACGTTTCCCCCCTGTAGGTGGGGACCGGGGGCTTGAATTGTGGTCCTTGGGCATTATAATGTGTGCATTCTTTTTAAAATTTTTAAAAATATTTATTTATTCCCTTTTGTTGCCCTTGTTGTTTTATTGTTGTAGTTACTGATGTCGTCGTTGTTGGATAGGACAGAGAGAAATGGAAAGAGGAGGGGAAGACAGAGAGGGGGAGAGAAAGATAGATACCTGAACACCTGCTTCACCGCTTGTGAAGCAACTCCCCTGCAGGTGGGAAGCCAGGGGCTCAAACTGGGATCCTTATGCCGGTCCTTGTGCTTTGCGCCACCTGCGCTTAACCCACTGAGCTACAGCACGACTTCCAATGTGTGCATTCTTACTGTTGCCTGGCCCCTTGACTATGTTCCTTAGGATGGCTTCTTTCACTAAATTATACGTTGCTGTATCTATCTCCCAAGAAAATATTTGTGGGGGTACTTCATAAGCCTGATGGTACTAGGGCAGACTTACTATTTTTTGCCTCTAGGGTTATCACTGGGGCTTAGTGCCAGCACGATAAATTCACTGCTCCTGGTGGCCTATGGCACACATCTAAAACTAGCCCTCATTGGAAAACAGATGCATTTCAGAATTTTCATTTACAAGTAATTCTGATTAATTCTGTAGTGTAAAACAGATTCAAATAATTGGGAAAACCTACACTGAGTACATTAAATTAAAAATTCTGAAGTAAAAGTACATTGATGAATGCTTATCCATTTTTTTAAAAAAGATTATTTATTTTAATGAGAGATAAAGAAAGATATACACACATACCAAAGCACTGCTCACCTCTTGCTTATGGTGGTGCTGGGGACTGAACCCGAGAATACAAAGACTCAGGCATGAAAGTCTTTTGCAAAATCATTATGCTGTGTCCCCAGCCCTATTGATGTCTATCTAATTTATGGGATGTTATGGTTGTTTTTGCCAGAGCATTGCTTTGCTCTGATTATGGCGGTGCTGGGGATTGGCCCTGTGACCTCACAGTATATGGCATGAAACTATTCTGCATAGCCATTATGCTGTTTCCAGTCCTCTAATTAATCTTGAAATGGCAGTATGCCCCCACTGTTTTCTTTTTCATTGATTTTTAAAGGTTAATTAATTTTTGGAGAGAGAGCAAGAGACAAGAGCATCATTCAGTTCTGACATATGGCAGTGCCAGGGATCAAACCTGTAGCCTCAGGTAAGCAAGTTGTGGGCTTTATTGTTGAGCTAACTCCCTGGCCCTGCCCCTCATGATGTTTCCTTTCCTTCCTTCCTTTGCTCTTCTTTCTCTTTCTCTCTCTCTCTTCCTTCCTTCCTTTTCTTCTCTCTTTCTTTCTACAAAGCTTTACTACTCAGAGCTGTCTTTTTCAGATATAAAGAGAGAGACTCAGAGAGAGGTATACAGAGAGACACCACCCCACAACACCAAAGTTCCCTCCAATATGGTGGATGCTAGGCTTGAACCTGGGTCCTGTGCACAGCAAAGAAGGCACACTGTTCACTGTGGTTTCTTCAAGCATTGATCTGACAATTGCCAGTGGTTGTAGCACAGTCTGTGACACATAGCTCATGAGGCAGAGCTCATCTCCAGCAGGACACTCACCAAGCCCTTTCATGGCCTTCCTCAAGTTCTGGGCATCTTCCACAGCATTGAATCCTGAAGCAGCTTTAATGGTACCACCTTTGGCTGCCTGGACATAGAGAGAAAGATGTGACTGAGAGGCATCCCATTGTAGCAGACAACTGTTGTGCAACTACCAGCACTATTCTAGTGCCAAGGGGAGAGGGACAGTAGACACTCAACAAGCCAACAAATAAATGTTCCAGGCGAAGCTCAGAGGGAACAGCTAAGACAGGCCCTGAGGCTGAAACAGACAATGCAGCTCAAGCTGATGCCCAGAGAATGGTGAGACGAATTATACCAACACCTAGAAAGTAATCTTGCCCCTCCCACCCCCCACACACCAAAAATAAATAAAATAGTAAAACCAATCCTAAATCCAATCAAACCTCAAAAACCAAATCACAATTTATAATAGATTGAAAAAAGAAGATGTTAAACCCATACTACTGGGAAATAAAAAAAATAAATTACAGGGGGCTGGGTGGTGGCGCACCTGGTTGAGTGCATATGTTACAATGTGCAAGGACCCAGGTTGGAGCCCCTGGTCCCCACCTGCAGGGAAGAAGCTTCACGAGTGGTGAGCAGGTGTCTCTCTCTCTCTCTATCTCCCTATTTCTCCTCCCCCTCTCAATTTCTGACTGTCTCCATCAAATAAATAACTAAATAAATAAAGATAATAAAAATTAAAAAAATAAATAAATTACAAGAGAAATTTAAAGAAAGAAAGAAAGGGATAGAGAGGAACCATAACTGAAAAGATCTTTAAAGATACATCTACAATCACAATGGTGAAGCTTATTTGGATCTTGAATCAAACAAATAAGAATAAAAGAGTTTCATGGCACAATTTCTGAAAGTTGAACAGAGAGAGGTTTACTATTGGATGACTACTGAATTAGCATTAACATTTTTTTTATCGAGTACGTGTCCCATGATGTCTTCTATTTTTATTTTATTTTTTAAAAGATTTTATTTATTTATTCATGAAGATAGAAGGAGAGAGAAAGAGAGAGAGAGGGAGAGAGAGGGAGAGAGAGGGAGAGAGGGAGAGAGAGAGAATGAGACATCATTCTGGTACATATGCTGCCAGGGATTGAACTCAGGACCTCATGCTTGAGAATTCAATGCTTCATCCACTACGCCACCTCCTGGACCACAGAATTAACATTTTATGTTTTTTTCTAAACATTTTTTTTAGTGTTTTATTTATTTATTTATTTAAATTTTAAAATTATTTTTATTTGTTGATTGGATAGAGACAGCCAGAAATCGGGAGGGGAGGGAAAGATAGAGAGGGTGAGAGACAGAGAGACACCTGCAGCCCTGCTTCACCACTTGTGAAGCTTTCCCCCTGCAGGTGGGGACTGGGGGCTCGAACCCAGGTCCTTGCACATTGTAACATGTGCGCTCAACCAGTTGCGTCACCACCCGGCCCCATGTTTTATTTATTTTATTGATAGGGGTAAAGAGAAATTGTGAGGGAAAGGCTTGAAAGAGAGGAAGAGAGACAGAACTGTTTCACTACTTGTGAAGTTTTCACCCTGCAGGTGGGGAACATATTATCTGTTGAATGTACTTTTACATTTTTAAGAAACAATAAAAAAGTAGTTGTACTTTTTATTTAAAGAGTTTTAGGGGGCTGGACAGTGGCACACCTGGTTAAGCACACATACTATAAAGTGCAAAGATCTGTGCAAGGATCCAGGTTTGAGTCCCTGCCCCCACATGCAAGGGGGAGACACTTCCCAAGCAGCCAAGCAGGTCTGCAGATGTCTTTCTTTCTCCCTATTTCCCCACCCCTCTCAATTTCTCTCTGTCCTGCCAAATAAAATAGAAAGAAAAAAAGTTGCTGCCTGTAGTGTTGGATTTGTAGTGCCTGCACTGAGCCCCAGTGATAACCCTGGTGGCAATAAAAAAAAAAAGGTTTTAAACTTCTTCTTTTTTTATTATTATTAGTGATCTAATAATGATCAACAAGATTGTGGAATAAGAGGGGTAAAATTCCATACAATTCCCTCTACCAGAGTTCTGTATCCCATTGCCCCCATTGGAAGTTTCCCTATTCTTTATCCCTCTGGGAGTATGGACGAAAGATCTCTCTGGGGCGCAGAAGGTAGAAGGTTTGACTTCTGTAATTGCTTCTCTGCTAGACATGGGAATTGACAGATCGATGCATAACCCCAGCCTGTCTCTACTTTGCTCTAGTGGGGTAGGGCAAACAAAATTTTTTTTAATCTCCCACATATTGAAATAGTTTACAGATGAGATGATGTCTGGACTTTGCTTCAAATTTACACAGGTAGGGGGAAGTAAATGCAGATAAAGAAGAAACAAGACTTCCCAGGAGTTCATCATTCATTACTGATAGATACAAAAGGGTTCTTTCTGAGATCCTGTCTACTTTTGTATGTATTTGAACTTGTTTGTAATAATATTTTTAAAATTTGTTTATTATCTTTATTTTTATTTATTTGATAGAGAATGCCAGAATTCGAAGGGGAATGGGAAGATAGAGAGGGAGAGAGACAGACACCTGGAGTCCTGCTTCACCACTTGCAAGGCTTTACCTCTGCAGGTGCCGACCAAGGGCTCAAACCTGGGCCCTTATGCATGTGTGCTCAACTAGGTATGCCACCACCTGGCGCCTGTTTGTAATATTCTTTTAAAGAAAGGAAGAGCACGGGGATACAGCTCAGTGGTAGAATATATTCTCCAAGGTCCAAATTCCTCTGCCTAGACCCCCAAGCAAGAGGGAATTGTAGTCCATAATGAGCCTCGATGTGTAAGAGACAGAGAGACATGGATATTCTGAGATGTTCAGAAATACTCTGCTAGTCTCTAAACTGAGTTTAGAGATAAGCTGTAGACATTAGCAGAACTCTTCTGAACTCCTCAGATTAGCAGCAGAGGGTAGAATCAAACTAGCTATGGTTTGTGGGTCTTTTTTTTTTTCTTTCCCAAAAATTTAGTTTATTTCACATGACATAGAGTTTCAGGAGAGGGAGAGGGAGAGATGTGTGTGTGTGGGGTATATAACACCACTCTGGTACATGCAGTACCAGGGGTGAAACTGGAAGCCTCAAGGATGCAAGTCCTGTTCTGTTAGCTATTTCCCATGACTGCTTTAGCTGTAATTCTATCTTCCCCTCTGTGTGCTGACACAGAACAACATTATTATAACCCTTTATCAATCTGTGTTTTGATATTTTGAATTTTGTTTCCTTCTCTTTGAAAATGGGCTAATTAGGCTGGATGGTGGCTCAGCTGGTAGAGCACATGTCATCATATGTGAGGATTAGGGTTCAAGTCCCCAGTTCCAACCTGTGTGTGTTGGGGGGAGGGGGGCTTCATTAGTAGTCAAATGGTGTCCCAGTGATAATCTTGGTGGTAGATAATGATGATGATGATAGACTAACCGGTCATAACCAGTACTTTCTAAAATCATTCTGCCTCGTCTCCTTTCCTTTGGTTACTCTACTGGGTGTGTGCATTTACCAGCTGAAGTGGAAGGATCTAAATGATAGCATTAGTGACCAGATGTCAATGGTATTCAGACTCACCTGGATACTTTCTTTTTTCTTGTCTCCAGGGTTATTGATGGGGCTTGGTGCCTGCACTACAAATCAGTTGCTCCTGGTAGCCTTATTTATTTATTTATTTATTTTTTACACTTTATTGGATAGAACAGAGACAATTTGAGAGAGGAGGAGAAGATAGGGGAAGAGAAAGATAGACACCTGCAGACATGCTTCACTGCTTGTGAAGTGACCCCACCCACAGGTGAGAAGCCCGGTGTTTAAACCCAGATTCATTCGCAGGTCCTTATACTTTGTACTATGTGCTTAACCCGGTGTACCATCTCCTGGCCCCCCATCTGGATACTTTTCCATTCCTAGCTAGTGCTGTGTGTTTTTAAGATGCTAAGAACTCATAGGACTGGGGAGACAGCTTAATAGTTATGCAAAACACTCTTGTACTTGAGGCTGTGAGGTCCCAGGTTCAATCCCCAGCCATTCTCACCATAAGCCAGAGCTGAGTAGTGCTCTGCCCCCCCCTCCCCCTCTATCTCACTACATTAAAGTAAATAAAATACTTAGAATTCACAAACTGAGAGTAGGAAGAGACAGGCAGGGCAGTGCTTGGAGCTGAGGTCATACCAGTTAGGTCTGGTAACACCCCTTTCAGTAGTCACAAGTGTTAGGGTTTTACACTCTATATAAGCACTGGTTGAAATGTACCCTGTTGTCTTATTTCTATGATTCCAGTAAAATATAACAATCACCTGTCTCTTCTACATAATTTAGGGGATTGTGAACATTATGAAAGGGGTCCTAGTATTGGGGGAGATTTCATCTGTGGGTCTTCATGAAGGACACATGGTGGGCTTTAGTAAGAGGTAGTAAACCTTAGTGGGATGGGATAATGGCTTTCAAGTAGGATAAGCCCAGCTTATCTGCTTATCCAGTTTATGGCAAAAGATGTAGCCTAGGGGAAGTTTCTGTTTTCACTCATATTTTGAGAATAATGATGCCAAACCATAGAATTGTTGTAATAAAATACTTAGTTTTTTATTTTTAAAATTAAGAAGGAAGGGGGACAGAAAGGGAGGGAGGGGGAGAAAGAGAGAGAGAGAGAGAGAGAGAGAGAGAGAGAGAGAGAGAGAAAGAAATAGCGCTACAGCACTGCTTCTTTTTTGTGAAACTTTCCCCTGCAGGTGGGAACTTGGGGTCCTTGTGCACCACTGCCCAGCCCCACTCTTCTATTATTTATGTCACCCAGTTTGTGACACCTTGCTATGGAAACCTAGTAAATTTATATGGGCATTTTCCTTCTTTTCTTATACTATAATCCAGTAGTAATAAGTAAATTGGTGATTCTTTCCATCAAAATTCCTACATAATGTAATCTAGTCCTTGACCCCACCATAAGATAGTCTTTTTAGTCAAATGCCCACAAGGTTCTTGTGGAACTCCACAAATGTGAACAATCTTCAAACACTGCATTCTGATATAAACCAGTGGTACTGCTGAGGGACACTGCTGTAGGATTAAAAGTAATGTCTAACGAATAAATCAATAGAGAGATTTACAGGGATGGTAGTTTATCAATTAGCAGTCTTAGTATCTTTTTTTCCTCAGTTAAAAGATAAGCCCAGGAAATTTATTCCTGCTAGTTCTAAATTATTTGCATTGATTAAATTTTGGGGCATAATGTGTCATGAGCATTTCTGGGAAGTCAGGGGATTCCATCCAAAGGAAGCTGGCAAAAGAAATGAGAGGTAAGAAAGAATGATAAGAACCACTTGCCAGAAAAAGTTGTTATATCACAGTCAATGAAATATTATTCAATTATTAATATAGTAATAAGGAAGAGAAATAACTATAGGTATCTTTCTCTTACTCTATCATGTCTCCCCTCTCAATTTCTCTGTCCTACCCAATTAAAATAATAATAATGACAGTAATAATAAAAGGAAAAAATGGCCACCAGGAGTGGTGGATTTGTAATACAGATACTGAGCCCTAGTGACAACCCTGGTGGAAATAAAAAACAAACAAATAAAAATAATTGGGGGCCAGGCAGTGATGTACCCAAGTAAGCACACATACCGCCATGAGGAAGGATCCGGGTTTGAGTCTCTGCTCCCCACCCACAGAGAGGACACTTCATCAGCAGCAAAACGGGTCTGCAGGTATCTATCTCTCTCCCTCTCTATCTCCCTTTCTCTCTCAATTTCTCTCTACCCTATCAATAAAAATAAAGTAGAAACAAAAAAACTGCAGAAAAACAAATGATTTGCAAAAAATATAAACGAGTGCAAACACTATATTCCACTTATAGGATGTTCTCAAACCCGGTTCCTCATGCTTGGTAATATGTGCGCTTAACCAGGTGTACAGTGGAGCATTTCTGTGGTGAACCAGGAAGTAGGAATGATCTGAAAGGAACATGAAAGAACTTTCTGGAGTGAAAAATATTCTATCTTGATAAGGGAGTAGGTTACACAGTAGATATACTGTCAAAATACTAATCGCCCAGGAGTCGGTGGTAGCACAGCGGGTTAAGCGCATATGGCTCAAAGCACAAGGACCCGCGTAAGGATCGCAGTTCAAGCCTCCGGCTCCCCACCTGCAGGAGAGTCACTTCACAGGCGGTGAAGCTGGTTTGCAGGTGTCTATCTTTCTCTCCCCCCTCTCCATTTCTCTCTGTCTTATCTAACAATGACAATAACAACAACAATAATAACTACAAGGGCAGCAAAAGGGAAAATAAATAAATATAAAGAAACAACTAATTGCCCATATTGTCAAAACTCATCTAATAGTAACTTTATAAGTATCTCTCTATATGTGAATTATACACCTATTTAAAATATTCTTAAGTTCTGGGAAATAGCCCACATGATAGAGCACATGCTCTATTGTGCATAAGGCCCTGGGTTTAAGCACTGGTAACATATAAAAAACACAATGAATGGAACTAAGAGAACTCCATGAGTGATGGAGTGATGCTTTGGTGTATCTCCTGTTTCTGTGTATCTCTCCATTCCTTCTGTCACCCTGTCTTTCTCTGAAAAAAAATTCTAAGATTGGTCTGTGGGTAGTATCACAACATGGGCAAGGATAGAGGTTCATTCCCGGGCAACACATTTGAGAAATGCCTGAACACATCATTTTTTATAGAGAAAAAAAGCAAAGAGGCAGAAAGAGCCAGAGAGACAACAGCATCAAAGCTTCCTTCAATGTGTGTGGGGGAACTCAAGTGTGGGTCATCCACACGGCAAAGTCACATACTATCCAAGTGAGCTATTAGGCAGAGAGGTAAAGAGAGTGAAAGAGACCACAGCTCTGGAGTTTCTTTTTCTTCCTTTTTTATTTTCTTCTTTTTTTTGCCTCCAGAGGTTATAACTGGGCTCAGTGCCAAAACTACAAATCCACTGCTCCTGGGTGCTTTTTTTTTTTTGTTTTGTTTAAACATTTTATTGGATAGAACAGAGAAAAATTGAAGAGAGGAGTGGAAAGTAGAGAAGGGGAGAGAAAGATAAGGCACCTGCAGACTTGTTTCACCACTTGTGAAGTTACCACCCTGCACGTGGGGAGTTGGGGGCTTGAACCAGGATCCTTGTTTAGGTCCCTGCGCTTTGTACTACACGTGCTTAACCCAGTGTGCTACCACTTGGTCCCCTGAAGTTTCTTTACTTTAATGCATAATTGGGGGCCAGGCTCAAACCTGGATCACATACATGGGAAAGCAGCACACTATCCAAGTGAGCTATATATATATATATTTTTTTTTTCTTTCTTTTGCTTCCAATGTTACCACTGGGGCTCAGTACCTGCACCCAACGAATCCACTGTTCCAGGCGGCCATACCTTTTGTTGTTGGATAGGACAGAAAGAAGTTAGGGGGGGAAGAAAAAAAGGGGAGAGAACGATAGACACAGACCAGATTCACCGTCTGTGAAATTACCTCCCTGCAGGTGGAGAGCTGGGGGCTTGAATGAGGATCCTTGTTTGGGTCCTTGAGCTTCACACTATGTGTGCTTAACCCGGTGCACCACCACCTGGCCCCGCAAGTGAGCAATTTTGTTGGCCCCACAATCACTTTTAAACTGTTTTCCTTTTAGAATTGTATCACATGGGTGCTGGGTGGTGGTGAGGTACTCTGTTGAGCACAAAAATTACCATGTGCAAGGACCCAGGTTCAAACCCTAGACCCCCACCTGCAGGGAGGAAACTTTACAAGTAAAGCAGTGCTACAGATGTCTTTCTCTGTTTATCTCTCATTCTCCTTCCCCTTTCAATTTCTCTCTTTTATCAAATAAAAATAATAAATACATTAACAAAGAAAAGTTTGTTATAAAAGAATTGTATCATATGATCATTGTTTTAAAACAAAAATGAAGAGAATGAAATTATTCATATGTCTGTATCTATAGTAAATAATTTTAAAATAAAATATAAATATATTAGTGCATATTCTCATACATAATTGTTATACAAAACATATCATTGTTATTTGTGCTCTTATTTCTACTACTTAAAGTAATTGTACATATAGGTAGGGTCTGAAATGAAATGCTGGAAAATAACTGGGAGCTTCAATACTGTATGCGGTGTTTTCTTTTGCTATAAAAATATCTTTCATCTATCTAATAATAGCAATCATGGTGGAAAACAAGAGTAAAGATGAGAGCAATTGAAGTAATTCCTACTTGAGTGCAAAGCACACTAAACGGCCACTTATTTACAGTTTTCATGTGTGGGAAGGCTGTGAGCTTGTTGAAGACAGAAGAGTATCCCCTTTACTCTGAATTCCCAGAGCCAAGTACCATGTCCTCCACAAAGGATGGAGTATTGTAAACACTTCTTCCTGAATAAATGTCCTCCATGTCCAGGAAGAATGGATCATAAAGAATTGGATTTTAATTAAAATATAAAAGATTTAGGGTAGGCATGAGTAAACCTTTGACTGTCAGGGGTGATGAAAAGATGTCTTGAAAGCCAAATTTGAAAAAAAAAAATTAAGAGTGTATCACTATTCAGGATTGTTTACAAGTCCAGCCTCCCAAGGAAGACATCTGGAGCTGGCAGGTACTCTAGTTCTATTCTAGGTATAGGATACTATTTCTATTATTCCTTCCCAGAAGACCAGGGATCAGAATCATCTGCCCACTTAGAAACTTGAGTGGGAGAAGCAGAGCAGATGGCTGGCCTCAACTAGAGTCATATTTGTAGCTAAGAGGCTCAACTTCCATATCAGCACTGAACTTTCTGGGAATCTCAAAGAGATCCAATTCCCTGTGGTCCCAAAGATCAGATAGATGAGCTCTGAGGAGTTTGATCATGAAGCATTCCGAGAATTCTCCCTTTCAATTAATTTTCAGGGTCAAGTTACTACTCCTGAGAGAAGTTAAAAATGGATTTAAGGGGGTCGGGTAGTGGTACATCTGGCTGAGCACACACATTATATCATTACAGGGTACAAAGACCCAGGTTCAAGCCCTCAGTCTCCACATGCAGGAGGGAAACTTCACAAGTGATGAGATAGTGCTGAAAATGTCTCTCTTTTTCTTGTTCTCAATTTCCCCCTCAATTTCTCTCCATCTCTACATTAAATAAATAAATAAATAAATAAATATTTTTAAATGGATTAAAACAAAACAGAGGCTGGGAAAATAAATCAACAGGTAGAGCATCAGACTTGCATGGCTAAGGTTCCTAGTGCCACACATACCAGAGTGCTGCTCTGACTTGTCTCTTATCCCCTCTCCCCTCCCTTCCTTCTTTCCTTCCTTCCTCTATTATGTGATCAACAAATAAATCCTTTTAAAAAGAAAAGAGAAAAAAAAAAACCCTGTCTTTTCATTTCCTTCTCCTTCCCCCTGTTGAATAAACAACCCTCCCATGAGCCACTAATCCTGAGCATACATCCTGTACCTGTCCGTGCCTGGCACCAGGTGGGGAGAGTTGCTCCACAACTTACCATGGCCAGGACTCTATGTCAGGATCAGAGGTCAGTCACCCAAACGGAAGTTCCTGTGTGATAAAAGCAGAGGATAAATTACTGTGATGGGTATCATTAAAATGATTAATCAAGATAACTTACAGTTTGTATGAAGTTAGACCATAGGGAAATGATACCCATTAAAAAAAAAAAAAGTCAGTGAGTGTGATTAGCCAAAGGTACAAAGGTGGGGCTAATAATTAAAGATAAACTATTCAAACTAGGCAGTTTTATTACAGCAAAACACTTCCTTATCTGCTTCTCTGTTCAGGAAGAGACATTGCAGAAATGACTGATTGTTTTGTGAGGAAGAGAAACACTATATTCAGGTCAAACTTAGGTTCTGAACTGAATACCTCTAGTGGACCAGATAATGAGACTCATTTTTTAAAATACATGTTTAGTTTTCTATTAGTAATGTTCCGCATTTTGCAAAATGATCAGAATTCAGATGTATTTTTATACCCACACATCATGCATGCAACCAGGGGTGAGTGGAAGGAAGTGTACACTCGGGAGGCCCTGTGCTACAAAAATAAAAAGTAACGCTCACTGCTCCTTCAAACAGCTCCTTCTAGGTCTTCCTACTTGCTATATAGATAAAGCAGCATTCACATCACCATATCAGTTTAGAATCATTGTGATAACTTTGAGGAAAAAAATGTATCTTAAGAGAGAAGAGATAACCAACAGAATGGGGGGGGGGACTACATTCCCACCTCTTCTCTGATGAGAGAGTGTGTATGCATGAGTGCACGTGTTTGCACACACACATGCACGCGCGCACACACACATGCGTATAAGTGTATATGTGCAAATACAGGCCAGCAGGCCAAAAAACTAGGCACTTCATTTCCCAATAACTACTTTCACTGCTACACTTCAGGATTCAAAGATACTTCTTTCTTTGACTCTGCAGTCTCAGACACTCCTTTTCCTCCTAGTTCTCTCTAGGACTGCTTCACTGATGATGAAAAATAATTTTATCATAATACTTTTATTCAGACATTCTGAATGCAAAAAAAAAATCCCTATGGCAGGGGTAGATAGCATAACGGTTATGCAAAGAGACTCTCATGCCTGAGGCTCTGGTCCAGTCCCTGGCATTACATTTGACCAAGAGGTTATTTTCCCTTTCTATGACTCATAAAAATAATTAATTAATTTTGGATTAAAAAAAATCCTAGGTCCCACCCAGACCTACTATCAGAATTTTAAAGAGGTTCCCCCAAAAAACTCTGTCAGCATAATCACTTGAAAAGCACCAGCCTAGAGCTCACACCTGGTCATTTACAAGGCAAAGGAAGAGCACCAGCCTACACACCTAACCAAGAAATCCTTTTCAACTGTTACCCTTAAAGTAACTAAATCCTTCTTAATCTACTTCACTATGATCTAAATCATTTGGATCATATTCACCAGCTTTCCTTAAGTCCAGCTTCCTTCTCTCTTGTTTTCATTACTCACTGCAAAATTTACCTCATCTTACATAGGGGTTTAATCCCTAAAGGGAATGCCAGCTGGTCTAGGGCACAACCTGAACAAAGATGCAGAGGTGGGGAAGGGGCAGTGACTTTGGGGACGATGAGGAGGAGAAGCTGATAGAGCAGTGGGCTCTTTTACGAAGAGAAGCTCAGAGTTAAGGTTGGAAATGCAGGGGGAAATGGATTGGTAAAGGCCTTATAAGCTCAACTAAGGAACTCGACTTTACATGGGAAGTCATAGGAAAATAGTGGAAAGTTTGGGTGGAAGGGGAGGTTACAGAGAAATGACATAATGAAAGGATTGCTCTCATAGGGTTCTATACTACAAGATAGACTGCAGCTGGAAACAAGGGGCCAGGAAGGCTTGAGATACTGCTACAGGAAAAGACGAACTAAGGATGATTTATATATATTAAATGATAGACAAAATTTAAAGGAATAATATTTTATGACATATGAAAGTTAGATGAAATCAAATTTTAGTGTTCATAAGTATTGATTTAGTGAAGACAGAACTACCTATAGCTACTTTCATGTAACAACAGCAGAATTGATGAAACTATGTTTCTCAAATATTTAATATGTGGCCCTTTACGGAAAAAATTTGTTATACACTGGCCTAAACGATGATGTTAATCAAGTTACTGGGAAGGAGCTGGCTGGGAGATGACATCTGAGCTAAAACCTGAATGAAGAGAAGAGGTCAGTCATTCAAAGGTCTGAAGGAGAATTATTCAGACAGAGGGAGTTAGTGCAAAGGTTTTCATGGGTTAGAAGGATGGGTAAAGGCAACACAAACCAGTGACATGAGGTAGAGTTGGAGAAGGGCCAAAACCATCCAGAGGGGTGGGGGGAGGCAAGATTGAGCTCTCACTTCCCCAGAATGTGCTAGGGGAAGCCGTAAATAAACAGGACATCTTAAAGCTTCCAAGGACGTCAGCCACTCTTGTCTAGCAGTCTTGTTTCACATCATATGAACTGTCAAAATGCCAGTTTCCTTCATCAAGCATAAGTGACATGTGTTGGATTAAGTTGCTGCTGATATGTTGACAGTCTGGCAGGCACAGCTTTTAGGGCCCTTCCTTTCCATCCATGAGGTTTGGAATAAGTGTCAGTGAGGAAGAAGACAGGGAAAGGGGACACCTCCCATAAAACCAGCCTATAAAATGGCCCTTCTAGTTCTTTTGACCACATCAAGCAGTGGAAAGACTGCTTGAGCAAAGTCTTTTGGAAACAGTGAGAGTCATAACTCTATGACCTAGAAACATTTCACCAAAGGAAAAAGAACCTGTATCATAATTGAACACAGGGAGCTTTTAGTCAGAAAGTTATTTTAGCAACTTGCACAGCACACAGAGTAAATCCATTTGTATGGAAACAGTTGTATGTTTATCATTTACTAATATGGAACAATTTTTCTAAACACATTACAGAAAGGCAGAAAGTGGTACTCCTGGATTCTTTGATTAGATATCAAACAACACATACAAACTGAACCCACACCAATGCTTACTATTATTACCTGGCTCTTGACAATGTCTCCATACCTCTGGCAATGACAAGGGTGTGTGAAGGGAGTGGAAGGAACCATACACACATATTCTCCAATATAGAACTTACGTATACCTCTTCTTTTCCCCCTTTTAATTCGACGGGACAGAGAGAAATTGAAAAGGGAGGGTGCACGCGTGCGCGCGCATACACACACACACACACACACACAAACATACACATCTGCAGCACCACTTCTGAAACTTCCCCCCTGCAGGTGGGGATGGGGGACTTGAACCCAGGTCCTTTCCTTTTGCACAGTAATGTGTGCACTCAACTGGGTGTGCCACCACCTGGCCCCATTCTTTCTTCCTTCCTCTCTTTCTTTCTTTCTTTTTTTTTATTTTTTAATTACAGAATTACATGTCGACAGGGGTTTGAACCCACACCATTCCCACCATCAGAGTTCTGAATCTTCACTCTCCCCACTGCAAACCACCACAGTTCCCCTAAAGTTGTAGACATGGGTTGACCATCTTCTCTACAGCTATCTGTCCACATTTATACAAAATTACCCCTTCTTTTCTTGGTTTAATCCTCTCTTTCCCTCTAAACCACTCATGACATCAAAGCTACCTCTATGTCCCTCTCCTTTTCCTTCTCTCTCTCTGGGTGCTAATTCTTCCTTCCTTCCTTCCTTCCTGCCTGCCTGCCTTCCTCCCTTCCTTCCTCTCTCTCTCTTTTCTTCCTTTCTTTGTAATCAGCACTCTCTCTCTCTCTCTTTCTTTCTTTGTAATCAGCACCCAAAGGATGAGAGACATTTATCTCCAAAGTTCTACCTGTAAAACTCCTCCACATTTTCCATAGCCCTTCAAAATCAAGGCTTCTCTATAGGAATCCCTTTCTGCCTCAGCTTTCTTGACTCATTCATTCTTCATTCTGAAGCCAGCCTGCAATTTTGTAAGTTGAACAATGTAGCCAAGTTCATAATGACTCAAACTTTATAATGTTTTTATGTTTTTAATATATTTTTTTTTTTTAAAACACCTTTGTTGATCACACAGGTGGTACAAAAATAATTAGCAACTGTGCCTGGATTTTCATCTGTAAAATGCAAACACAGAGGTTCTGGTGTGGGTCAGGTGACCCTTAAAACAGCAGTATCATTTCAAATGGAAAGAACAAGTCTGAAGGGACCATATGCTAGTAATATTTAAACAAATGACCTTAAGTGTTATCAGTATGAAAACTCTCTCTTATAAGGGCCCATGATTTAAGACACAATTTTGGAGCAACTGAAAGAAAGCTGGGAGCTAAACAGATATTGTTAAGGAGAAAATGACCCCCGTGTCAAGTTGCTCAGGGCATAATAAGTTATAAATGCTCTCAATCTAGTTCAGGTAAGATTACCCAATTGTGCAGGAATAATTTACTGTGCATTCATAAAGAAAACATCATGTATGCTAAGAACACATCCTTCTTTTTTGCCATTAAATGCCCAGAGGGAAATTATTACACTCTTCCACAAATAGCCCTGTTGCAGCACTGCCAGAAGTTGGCTAGCGAACTGCTGACTCAAGTACAAAGTTTCTTATGTCTTTATGGCAGACTTGGGTGTGTGAAACAAGAATCTCTGGTTTCACACAGTATTTCACTAGACCAGACTATTACTAGTAGTGTGTGTGTGTGTGTGTGTGTGTGTGTGTGGTGCATTCCTCCCCACTACCCCCAGAATTTGGAAAGCAGGCAAATTAGATTTCCTCTGGAGCATTAGACTAGTAAAATCAGCAAGTAGCCATCAAAACAGAGACATGCAAATCTCTATCTCAGTGAGAAAGAATGGCTCCTGAGATAAGAAATTAGCTTGTACAAAAATAGTAACGTATTTAAGGAGAACGTATGTCTGTGTCTATCAGCCCTGTAAGCACTACACTAAGTCACTAGAGAGACTCACTTTTTTAAAAAAATATTTTTATTTATTTATTTTTTTGAGAGAGATGCAGAGAGAGACAGAGAGAAACATCAGAGCACTGCTCAGCTCTGATTTATGGTGGTGCAGGGGATTGAACTAACTCAAGTTGGACGTGCTAAGATCGACCCAGTCTGGAAAAGAGAAATTTCCCATGAATGGTCATCCCACTTCTGGTTATCTTGTCCATCTCCAAAAATCTCTCCCTTTACACTGTCTGAACTGGAAGACGCTTTGAAGAGGGTTAAACCGGGAACAGCTGCTGGCTATGATAACATCACCCCAGAACTCATTCTTAACCTGGGTCCCGCGGCAAAGAAGTGGCTCGCTTCATTCCTGTCCCACATCTTGGAATCTGAGTCTATGCCCAAAGTTTGGCGTCATGCGAAGATTATAGCGGTTTTGAAACCAAAGAAAGACCCAACACTGGCCGCCAGCTATAGACCAATTTCTCTCCTCTCTGTGTGTTACAAACTCCTTGAGAGGCTGCTTCTGTCACGTATTTCTCATCTTACAGAGAAATTCCTATCACCCGCCCAGGCTGGTTTCTGCCCAGGAAGATCTACCTGCGAACAAGCCCTGGCCCTCTCAACTTACATTGAAAATGGATTCCAGAAGAATTTAAAGATGGGTGCTGTCTTTGTTGATCTCACAGCAGCCTATGACACGGTCTGGCACCGTGGTTTCCTAGTCAAGATCTCAAGATGCCTGCCTCCATGCGTGGCCAACACTATATCGTTTCTTCTCCAAAACAGAAGATTCCGGGTGCATCTGGGTGACAAGTCTAGCAGATGGAGACTTGTCTCAAGTGGCCTCCCCCAGGGCTCTGTTCCGGCTCCTACACTATTTAATATTTACATCAATGACCTCCCAGAAACTTCTTCAAGAAGTTCATCTACGCCGATGACATCTGCTGTGCAACTCAGGCATCCAAGTTCGACATCCTCGAGGAAACACTCACGAAAGACATGTCTCTGATATCTGATTACTGTAAAAAATGGCGACTAATCCCTAGCACTGCAAAAACGGTATCATCTGTTTTCCATCTACACCATGCCTCGGCCTCGCGTGAGCTTAATGTGCAGCTTGGTGATACGAGAATCCGGCATGAAGCCCAGCCAGTCTATCTTGGCGTTACTCTCAATCGCACCCTGTCATTTCACGAACATCTCATAAAAACTGCAGCAAAGGTGGGCGCGAGGAATAACATCATTGCAAGACTGGCCAGCTCCTCATGGGGCGCCAGCGCTTCCACACTACGATCATCCTCTCTGGCATTATGCTATTCCACTGCAGAATACTGTGCCCCAGTATGGTTCCGTAGCCCCCATGTCCACTTGGTCGATTCCAAATTATATTCCTCCATGAGGATCATTTCTGGAACCATCCGTTCCACCCCGGTTCCATGGCTGCCAGTTCTTAGCAACATCGCCCTGCCAGATATTCGTCGGGATGCGGCATCATCTAAGTTCATTTCCCACGTCTACGCTCGACCGGACCTGCCAATATACGCGGATATCTTCGCCCACCCTGTCCAACGCTTGACGTCTCGTCACCCAATATGGTCCCCTACGCCTACACTGAACTTCTCTGTTCCAGTCTCTTGGAAACAGAGTTGGCAGTCAGCTGAGGTAAAGAACAAACACCTCATCACAGACCCCTGCAAGCATCAACCCGGCTTTGACCTAGCACGTTATGATTGGGCCCTCCTCAATCACTATCGAACAGGCCATGGCCGGTGCGCCGCTATGTTCCACCGCTGGGGAGCCAGAGACAACCCGAACTGCCCCTGCGGCTACAGACAGACTATGACCCACATAAGTCAACGACTGCCACCTCTCCAGATTCAAAGGAGGTCTCGAAACTTTACATCAGGCTCAACCTGACGCTGTTGACTGGCTACGGAAGAAGGGCAAACGCTAGAAGAAGAAAAGGGGATTGAACCTGGGATTTAGGAGCCTCAGGCATTAGAGTCTGTTTGTATAACCATTATGCTAACACCCCCCCCCCCCAAGAGACTCACTTTAAAAGTTCTATCCTAAGGGAAAGTGTGGCTCAGTTCCAGGAGTTACATACTTCCCCACTGTGAAACCTAATACCAGGCCAGACAGGTATGAGTCTTGCCATACATGTAAACCAAGCTCAAACCTTGTCACCAGATGGGAGGTGCTATGGCACTGGAGGAAACTGTTGTTGGCAGTGTCTCTCCCTCTCTCTACTCTCTTCTCTTTGTGTATGCCTTTCTATCTGAATAAAAAACTGGCCCAGAATTCTGAAATCACACACAGAGGGCCAGAAAAATATCAATAGATCACTTGGATTGGGCCCTGCTTTGCCATGTGTGTGAAACTGGTTCAAGTTCAACACCCATCACATTGAAGGAAACTTGGATGTTACGGTCTCTTTCATTTATTCTGTCTCTCTAAGGAAGAAAAGAAGAAGGAATGCAATTAATGCCCTTTTGTTTGTTTTGTTTTTACCAGAGCACTGCTCAGCTCTTATTTATGGTGGTGTGGAGAATGGAACCTGGAACTTGGGAGCCTCAGGCATGACAGTCTGTTTGCATAACCATTATGCTATCTCCCTCATCCCAAATGCCCTTTGTTCTGATTCTCTTCCTAGGCAACCTCTGGACTAGAGTTGGGTTTCCCATTTGGACCTATGTTTATTGTACTTGAACACAAAAATTTTTCTCAGTAACAAATATATTTCTCAATATAAGTGAATAAATTAATGGAATGTATATGTCTGTATATGTGCATGTGTGTGGTGAGTCTATACCCTAGTTCCTGAGAGCTCAACCCTTTCTTCTATTCTTCTCCTTCTTCATTTTTCTAAGATTTATTTACTTATTTTTACCAAAGGACTGCTTAGCTCTGGTTTGTGGTATGGAGGACTGAACTTGGGAACTCAGAACTTCAAACATGAGTCTTACATAACAATTCTTCTCTTTCTCCCACTGTAGATGAACCCTTCCTGAGAGACATAACTCCTTTGGTCTTCCTAGATGCTATCGGTGTCACATCAGCCCAGTACCAATGTTCTCTGTGAGATCCCAACTTAGCTTGGAAGCCTCCATTCATATTCATATCTTCACCCACATACTAGGATGCTCACAGCTTGAATATTCACTGTGAAGGGATTTTTCTGTCCCTATGACACATTCATACTGAGCCTTCTCTTCCCCCAGGGTCACATGTGAGTGAGTCACACTCACCAGTTTTCTCTGGAACCAGGGTTTGGTTTTACATCCCACAGAATGACAAATTAAAATGCTAGCCTGAAGATTAGTGGAGGGTGTGATGAGGTCTTGCCCAAGCATTGAAGGCTTTGATCCGAAAATGAAAACAACTCTTTTTTCCTTAGAACTCAAATCCAGATTCTAAAAGTAAAGGAAACTTTGCTGCAATGGTGGGGTTTCAATCCAGATAAATAAGCATTTTGAAACATTTAATAAGGGACTGAGGGGTGCACACATTGCTATGCACAAGAACCTTTTTGTTCATTTTGTGGGGCTGGAGATGGGGTGGAGTGGGGACCTTCACAAACAGTGAAGCAGTGTTGCAGGTGTCTCTCTTGCTCTCTAATTCCCCCTCCCCTCTCAAAATTTCTCTCTGTCCTTCAAATAAAATTTAAAAATAATAAAATTTAAAAAACATTTAAGAAAAGGCAAAGTATGCAGGCAAATTTGGAAACCTGCTGGCTAAACAATCTTAGGGATGAATCTATTCCAAACTCACTGAACTCTGCGAGTAGCTTGACTGATCTTGTTAAGTCTCTTGTTCCTATTTTAGTTTCTTTTTTTTTAAATATTTATTTTATTTATTTATTCCCTTTTATTGCCCTTGTTGTTTTATTGTTGTAGTTATTGTTGTTGTCGTCATCGTTGTTGGATAGGACAGAGAGAAATGGAGAGAGGAGGGGAAGACAGAGAGGAGGAGAGAAAGATAGACACCTGCAGACCTGCTTCACCACCTGTGAAGCGACTCCCCTGCAGGTGGGGAGCCGAGGTTCGAACCAGGATCCTTACTCCGGTCCTTGTGCTTTGCGCCACCTGCGCTTAACCCGCTGTGCTACAGCCCGACTCCCTTTAGTTTCTTATAGTATTAAAGGGAACAATGGTGATAATAATTTAAGTCCACAGTTAATTTTTTTTTCTTTTTGTCTCCAGGGTTATTGCTGGGGTTCGGTGCCTGCACTACGAATCCATTGCTCCTGAAGGCTATTTTTTCCCTTTTGTTTCCCTTGTTGTTTTATCGTTGTTGTTGTTATTGTTATTATTGTTGTTATTGCTGTCAGTGTTGTTGGATAGGACAGAGAGAAATCAAGAAAGATGGGGAAGACAGAGAGGAGAAGAGAAAGACGCCTGCAGACCTGCTTCACCACTTGTGAAGAGACCCCCTGCAGGTGGGGAACTGGGGGCTCAAACCAGGATCCTTAAGCCCGTCCTTGTGCTTGGCACCATGTGCGCTTAACCTGTTGTGCTACTGCCCAGCCCCCTTAATTTAATTATGTTTTAATTTACTTATTTATGAAAGAGAGAGAAGCAGAGCATTACACTGCCATATGTGTTGCCAGGGGGGGAACTAGAGTGACAGCATAAAGGCTGTCTAAAAAATTTCATACCTAAGGCTCTGAGGTCCCAGGTTCTATCCCCAGCACCACGATTTTTAAATTAATTTATTTATTTTTAATAATGATTAACAAGATTGTAAGCTAACAGGGTGACATTCCACATAGTTCCCAGCACCAGAGTTCTGTGTCCCATCCCCTTGATTGGAAACTTCCCTATTCTTTACCTTTCTGGAAGTATGGACCAAAGTTCTTTATAGGGCAGGGCCCAGCTCCACTATTAGCCAGAACTAAGCAATTTTCTGGTCTTTCTTTCTCTGTAATTTTTTTCTTCCATACAATAAAATAAGTAACAAATGTGTTTCCAGGGATTGAATTCAGGGCCTCAAGCTTTTCAATCTGCACTTTCCTACTAAGTCACATTTAGTGTATTTATTTTAGCCAGAGAACTGCTCAGCTCTGACTTATGGTGGTGCTGGGAACTGAACCTGGGGCTTTGGCACCTCAGGCATCACTAAGCTATTGCCCCAACCCCTAGAGATAATTTAAAAACACATATTTTACATATAATTAAAGACAATCCCACTCCTCTACCATTTCCACAAAACGACGTATTGAGTGAAAGTCTTTACTCCATTTAAATGATTCCTTTGTTCAAAAGGTGAGGGGGAGATGGCAGGAATATTTATTAACGATTCCTCTGCATTACCTTAATCTATCAATAACCTTTGGAGTCACAAGTATTATCTCTACTCTACAAACCATCTGGATAACATAATGAAGTTGCCAATATTAAACTTTACATCATAGTGATAAGATGAGAAACAAAGAGTGTTGGGGTGGCCTAAATGAATGTAATGAAAGCTGAACAGGCTGGATGAGTCTTATTCTTGGTTCAATATTTACCTATCTAAATGTCTTTCCATGCCATATAATAATTCAGTTTCCCCAGTCATGAGCTTTTAAATTTTATAAATGTATAACTATACACCTTGGTTGTTTTTGTTTGTTTTTTAGTTATTTTCCCCCTCTTTTATTTTCTTTTTTTCTGATAGAGGCAAAGAGAAATGGAGAGGAAGAGAGATGGGGAGAGACACCTACAGAACTGCTCCACAGCTCATGAAGCTTCTCCCTTGCAGGTGGGGGCAGGCGTCTTGTACCTGGGTCCTCTCCACAGGGTAACATGTGCTCTCTACCAGGTATACCACTGCCTAGCCCTGATACCTTATTTCTGTGGGTACTATATCCCACTTATATTGTGTAGTGTTTCAGAATTTTCCAAGTAATTTTCTTTTATTATCTAGGCAACTACTAAGAAAGGTTCTCTTGTGAAGATCTTTAGAATTCTGGTTGGCTTAGGTTTTCGTGATGGTTTTTTGTTTTTGTTTTTATTGTGGAGCTTCACCATTCTGGAATAACTTTTTCAAATAGACAGACAGATAGATCCAAAGACAGAACCAGAGAAAAAGGGGGAAGAAACCATAACACCAATACTTCCTTCAATGCAGGGGGACTGGGATCAAACCTGGGACATACACGGCAAAGTAGTGCACTAACCAAGTGAACTATTTTGCTTACCTGTCATTCGTTTGCTTGTTTTAACTATAATTACTGACAAACTACTTGGATCTTTCTTTTGTCAAACCAGTGGCCATAGAAACAAGAAGTCGGGAAGTTGGGCGGTAGTGCAGCAGGTTAAGCGCACATGGCACAATTGCAAGGACTGGCGTAAGGATCTTGGTTCAAGCCCCCGGCTCCCAACCTGCAGGGGAGTTGCTTCACAGACGGTGAAGCAGGTCTGCAGGTGTCTATCTTTCTCTCCTCCTCTCTGTCTTCCCCTCCTCTCTCCATTTCTCTCTGTCCTATCCAACAACAATGACATCAATAATAATTACAACAATAAAACAAGAGCAACAAAAGGGAATAAATAAATATTTTTTAAAAAAATTTAAAAAAGAAACAAGATGTCGATATACAAGTAACACTGATTATTACTCACAGCCATGGGACTGACAGCTTCATCAGTGCTTCATGCAAATTCATCAAGCATTATCTAAATGCCTACCCCATGCCAGGTGTCATTTACATGCTAGAAGGCACACATTAATTTCTTCAACATACCCTTCTTACAGAAAACTATCCCCTACATCATGTCTGCTTAAGAGTAACCTATGGGACCTGGTTGAGCGCACATGTTATTATGTGCAAGGACCCAGGTTTGAGCCCCCGGGCCCCACCTGCATTGCGTAAGCTTTGCAAGTGGTGAAGCAGGGCTGCAGGTGTCTCACTGCCTCTCTCCCTCTCTATCCCCCTTCCCTCTTGATTTCTGGCTGTCTCTATCCAATAAGTAAATAAAGATAATAAGAAAAAGAAATACGGGAGTCGGGCGGTAGCACAGTGGATTAAGCACACATGGCGCAAAGCTCAAGGGTCATTGTAAGGAACCCGGTTCGAGCCCCTGGCTCCCCACCTGCAGGAGGTTGCTTCGCAAGTGGTGAATCAGGTCTGCAGGTGTCTATCTTTCTCTCCTCCTCTCTGTCTTCCCCTCCTGCCTCCATTTCTATCTGTCCTATCCAACAACAACAACAGCTATGACAACAATAACAACTACAACAAGCACAACAATAAGGGCAACAAAATGGGAAAAATAGCCTCCAGGAGCAGTGGATTCATAGTGCAGGCACCGAGCCCCAGGAATAACCCTGGAGGCAAAAAAAAAAAAAATACACACACACACACACACACACAAAGAGTAACCTATAACCTAAAAAAATTCTGAAGGCAGACGACTCCACTGAACTCCCTTCCTGTTAAAAAGGCTCTTCAGCCTTGCAGAATGGTCACTTCCCAGCCTTTGGTCATCCTCCCTCTAGTTGTGGGGCTCACCCCACTACAGAGTAAGTAAGCTCTGCCTCTGCTCAGAGGCTTAGCATCAAGAAAGCTGTCCTAGCATTCTTAGTGCTGTTCATTGGAGTTGTAGGGGAGAAAAGAAAAGAAAAGAAAAGAAAAGAAAAGAAAAGCACATCTCTAGCCCTATACATCCATTCTTTTGTTCAGCTACACAGCCTTTCTTGTGAGAGAATGACACGACACAGCCCTGTGACACTGTCTCTTGGAACAGACACATGGTTAGAGACATTCTTCTCCAACTGAAGGGACGTAAAGACTCCATACAGACACACTGCATGCTTGCTTGCTCTTCCCCACCCTAGGGCCCAGCATTCTGAGTTCAGTGCCCAGGTGAGGTCATGGCAGATCCAACCACAAGAATAAAAGCATCTGGAATTCAGCCAACTTCAGAAACTCACCAATATACATCATACCCTCTGAATGATCTAAGTCCAGGGTCAAAGGGGCATAGAAATAATGGCTCCATTTGGTTAGATTTAATCTATTGTCAGTAATACAAAGATTATCCAAGGTTTCCCAGTAGGGAGAAAAGGCAGAAAAGCCATAAATAGCTTTTCTAGTTTATGCCATAAACCAGGAAAGTGATGGGCTTTCATCCAAAGTCTAAGATATATTTGGTACAGCTATGACATAGTTTCTGAAACCCTAGATGACTGTTACTTAAGCTGTTAGAGTCAGTGCTCCTCCAGACTTACAACACAAATATTCTTATGCTTTCCCAAAGTTGATGTCCCCCTATCTGAAATATCAAAACCACAGGTGGGAGGGGCCAGCTGATAGTGTACCCAGTTGAGTGCACATGTTACCATGCTCAAGGACCTGGGTTCAAATGCCTGGTCCTCACCTTCAGGATGGTAGCTTCATGAGCAGTGCTGCAGGTGTCTATGTCTCTCTCTCTCTCCCCTTTCCCCCCTCAATTTCTCTGCCTTCAGTCCTATCAAGAAGAAAGAAAGGGAGAGAGAGAGAGAGAAGAGAAGAGAAGAGAAGAGAAGAGAAGAGAAGAGAAGAGAAGAGAAGAGGGAAAAAGACGTGGATTTATTGTGCAGGCACCGAGCCCCAGTGATAACACTTGTGGCAATAACAATAATGAGACATTCTAAGGCTGAACAGTAAGTACGCATGAAAGTGGAAGTAGAAGAGGAGGGGGGCATAGGAGAGAAGGAAAGTATGCTTATCATCAGAAAGAGCTCATTTACACTGACGTTAGATTGTAGGCTAAAAAAAAAAACAAACCCTCCATCAGTACCCAGAGAGAGAGAAGGAAAAGGAGAGGAATATACGGAGATAGTTATGTTGTCATGAGTAGCTTGGAGGGGAAGAGTGGATTATATCAGTAAAAAAAAAGGGCACAACTATGTATAAATGTGGACAGATAGTTGTAGAGATGATGGCTGGCCCATGTCTACAACCTTAGGGGAACTTTAGTGGATAAACATCTGTATCTAGGTTTCCTCATTAGTAAAATGGATTTAATAACAACAGTTACTTTTTAGGGTTGTTGTGAAGATTAATCAAACTATTAAATGTGAGGCACTCGATGCACGTATTATAAGCTAAATAAATGTTAGCTATTCTTTTTATTATTTTGCTCTTCAAGTAACCTTTAACCGTCATATCTATGTATCTTTTTAGTGGATTGTTTAAGGTGTGGATTACCAACTCTACCCATATTAGAAAAAAATTACAATGTACAAAGTTCAGGCTTTCCTATCTTCCACCCTGTCAAGGCAGATTCCCCTTATGATTCTTTTAAATGCCAAGTTCAGAAGGTTGTCTCTTTGTATCTACACTCTGGTAAGGTCTGTGTTCTTACTGTGTCCTCCCTGTGTCTGCATTTTTTATTATGTTTTATTACGGAAATAATGATTTACAAGACAACTATCACATGATACCTTTTCTTATTCTTTTGTGATAGGTGTTTGCACAACACTGTGTCTGCATTTGAAGACAACACCTTCCTTTATTTATCAGACTCCTTTTTCAGAATCAGAATCCTACTTCTAGTTTTTAGTAGTGTCATGGCCGGTGCGCCGCTATGTTCCATCGCTGGGGAGCCAGAGACAACCTGAACTGCCCCTGCGGCTACAGACAGACTATGACCCACATAGTCAACGACTGCCACCTCTCCAGATTCAAAGGAGGTCTCGAAACTTTACATCAGGCTCAACCTGACGCAGTTGACTGGCTACGGAAGAAGGGCAAACGCTAGAAGAAGTAGTGTCTTGTAAATAATGGACATGAAAGACATACTTGCTAGGGCTAGCAAAATAGCACAATTAGGTAGCATGCTGCCTTACTGTGTGTACAACCCAGGTTCAAGCCCTGCCCCTACCACATGGAAGGATGCTTCAGTGCTGGAGATTTTCTCTCTCTCTCTCTGCCTTTCTTTTTTTAAAAAATATTTATTTATTTATTCCCTTTTGTTGCCTTTGTTGTTTTATTGTTGTAGCTATTATTGTTGTTACTGATGTTGTCGTTGTCGGATAGGACAGAAAGAAATGGAGAGAGGAGGGGAAGACAGAGAAGGGGAGAGAAAGATAGACACCTGCAGACCTGCTTCACCACCTGTGAAGCAACTCCCCTGCAGGTGGGGGCCGGAGGCTCGAATCCAGATCCTGACGCTGGTCCTTGTGCTTTGTGCCACATGCACCTAACCCACTGCGCTACCACTCAACTCCCTCTCTTTGCCTTTCTATATGAAAGAAGTCAGGCTACAGCAGCGAAGGCAGGAGACAAAAAAGAAAAAAACAAAAACAAAAAAACAGAGGGCCAGGCGGTGAACACACCTACCTGCAGGGGGTCCACTTCATGAGCAGAGACACAAGTCTGCAGGTCTCTCTCACCGCCCCACCTCTCTCAATTTCTCTCTGTCCTATCCAATAAAATGGAAAATATGGCCATAGTGTAGGCAGCGAGAGCCCCAGCAATAACTCTGGAAGCAAAAAAAAGAAAAAGAAAGAAAGATACTTGTTGACATGTAAGTGAGCTGGCTGGGTGCCTCTGTAGATCCAGAGGCACTAATAATTGCCTGGTTCTTCTGGTTTCTTGAATGCCTGGTCTCCAAAGAGGATCCTCTTTTCTCCCTACCATCACTCCAAGGCCTCCCCCAAGTTCTCTCTTCATACCTTGTTTCTGAATCCCCTGGTATTCTCCTAAACAATTGTCAACATAATTGCTATTATTCCAGCCACACTAGTGTTATTTTCTGTCTGTATAGAACACATTCTCCACCTTGAGGTAGGAAGAGGTTTCTTAGGACACACACACACACACACACACACACACACACACTAAACATAAAATACTGAAAAGATTTTACCAAAATTAAAGTGTCTGCTCAACAACAACAACAAAAAAGACAAATTACAAAAATGAGCAGAGGAAAAATGAGCAGAGAAAAAATGAGCAGAGAAGTCATACTACATATACCCAAAAAAATAGAACTTAAATCTAGAATAATAGAGAATTAAAAATATAGCAAAGAGAAGATGAAAGAGACAACTTAGAGTAGGGAAGATGTATACCTGAGGCTCCAGGTTTGATCCTTGGTACCATTATATAACCAGAGCTGAGTAGTGCTCTGGTTTCTGTCTTATTCTTTCTCTCTCAAGAAAATAAATGAATAAGTAAATAAATAAATAAATCTTTTAAAAAATAACAAAAGACTGTAGTGGAAGAAGATGACAAATTCGTGGTGGGTGTGGTGTGCTAACATGTATTGTTTACCTGTATACCTGTGACAAGTCTTGTAAATCAACATTCTTCCCAATAAAGTGATAAAAAGTTAAACAATGCAGTTATAAGTGGGCCAAAGACTTGATAATTCACAGAAAATATATTCATGACTAATAAGCACATGAGAAGGTGCTTGTTATTGGTTATGCATAAAATGCAAAACCACAATGAGATTCCATTTCACAACCGTTAAAATGACTACAATGAAAAAATTGGGAGTCGGGTGGCAGCACAATGGATTAAGCGCAAGTAGTGAAGCAGGCCTGCAGATGTCTGTCTTTCTCTCCCCATCTCTGTCTTCCCATCCTCTCTCGATTACTCTCTGTCCTATTCAAAAACAATGACAGCATTAACAACGATAATAACAACATTGATAACAAGGGCAACAAAAAGTAAAAAATAGCCTCTAGAAGCAGTAGATTGGTAGTGCAGGCACTGAGCCCCAGCAATAACCCTGGAGGCAAATAATAATAATAATTGATAACATTAAATGCTGGAGAAGCTATGTTGGGTTGTCAGAAAAAGTTATGACATATTTTTCTTTTTTTTTAATTAATTAATTAATTTATTTATTCCTTTTGTTGCCTTTTTGTTTTATTGTTGTAGTTATTATTGATGCCATTGTTGTTGGATAGGACAGAGAGAAATGGAGAGAGGAGGGGAAAGGAGGATAGACACCTGCAGACCTGCTTCACCGCCTGCGAAGCGACTCCCCTGCAGGTGGGGAGCTGGGGGCTCCAACCGGGATCCTTCTGCTGGTCCTTGTGCTTAGCGCCACCTGCGCTTAACCCGCTGCGCTACCGCCCGACTCCTGACATATTTTTCTATGGAAAAATGTGTCATGAGTGTTCCAGGAGGTGGCATAATGGATAAAGCAATGGACTCTCAGGCATGAGGTCCCAAGTTCAATCCTTGGCAGCGTATGTACCAGAGTGATGTCTGGTTCTTTCTCTCATTCATAAACAAATAAAATCTTTTAAAAATATGTCAGGAATCGGAGTCGGTTGGTAGCGCAGTGGGTTAAGCACACATGGTGCAAAGCTCGAGAACCCGCATAAGGATTCTGGTTCGAGGCCCCAGCTCCCCACCTGCAAGGAGGTGGCTTCACAAGTGGTGAAGCAGGTCTACATGTGTCTATCTTTCTCTCTCCCTGTCTTTCCCTCCTTTCTCCATTTCTCTCTGTTCTATCCAACAACAACGACATCAATAACAATAACAATAATTGTAGCAACAATAAAACAAGGGCAACAAAAGGGGAAAAAACAGACTCCAGGAAGAGTGGATTCATGGTACAGGCACTGAAGCCCCAGCAATAACACTGGAGGCAAAAATAAATAAATAAATAAAGTAAAAAAAAAAAAAGAGTCAGGACTTGTTCAACCGCCAACAGATTTTATTTGACTGTATTTAGGAAAACAGCTATCACGCAACCCAGTCCTCTCCAACACATTACCTGTTTTTCCTAGGGGAAAAAAATGAACAGGAAAAAAAGCAGTTTAACTTTCCTTCATAGACTTGTACTGGTTCAGCCTTGACAATCTGGAAGTGAACAGAGACTAAATACAGCTTTCCAAAATGTCTCGCTTTATTCTGATACCTCCTGTGACTTGCAAGTATTCAAATTCTAGCTTTGTGGGCAACTCCTCCTCCCCCTGCATCAATCAATACTTCACTGGGGCAGGGAAGAAGGTTCAATTTTAAAATTTTCCAGATTTCAAGCTAACTTTGGCAGAACACAAAAACAGAACTGTTAGATTTCTTCCACAGTGGCTTTCTGATTTACATAGGGAACCTGCTATTTCTGACAAAGCCTCCCACTAGGCCTCATTCTTGCCCATTTTGTTTTTCCAGTAAAAATTTCATAAAGGCAATGGAGAATAAGGAAAAAACTCACGGCAAAGCAAAAGAAAGAAGGCCTGACATGAAATAATGTCAAAAGCTGAAAGGGCTGGGTGGTAGCACACCTGGTTGAGCACACATGTTACAATGCTTACGGATCCGGGTTCAAGCCTCCCAGTCCCCACCTGCAGGGGGAAAGTTTTGCCAGTGATGAAGCAGTGCTGCAGGTGTCTCTTTCTCTCTCCTTCTCTATCTCCCCTACCCTCTTGGTTTCTGGCTATTTATATCCAATAAATAAAGATAAAAAAAATTAAAGATCAGGAACAACACAATAGATCCCTTTGTGGGCCCCCATAGGACCTTGCCCTCAACTTGGATCAACAATGGTAGAGAATGTTCCATTCTCCAAAGGGAGGCTGGACAATATACTCTATGATATACCTGAGGAAGATGGGTCCTGATATTGGGGCAGCTTGGAACATTCCTACTTATGACCACAGAATGTGAGCTCAGATCTACAAGGACGCAGAGGTCGCATATGCTCCTAAGCTGAATATGGGCCCCAGGTCACATCAAATCAATGGGGTTTATAATCAACAATATTTATAACCTTTCCCATATTTGGGAGCTACTCTCTTCCCTAATCCAGCTTTCTGGTCCTTCTGCCAGCCATGACACCATCTCCCCAGACAATAACTAGGATCCACCTGCATATCAGATTTCAGGCTCAGGCAAAACAACAACAACAACAAAACACTAGTATAGCCACAGGCCCTTTGGAATATAATTAAAACATGCCTACTAGCTATCTACAAAATGGAGGGCCCCCAACTCTTCCTCTGCACTATTCCAGCCTTTAGGTCCATGATTAGTCAACACTTTGTTTGGCTCTTTTCAGCCACCAGGTTCCAGATGCTACATGATGCCAACCAGACTTCCGTGGACAGACAACCCCACCAATGTGTCCTGGAGCTCTGCTTCCCCAGAGCCCTTCCCCACTAGGGAAAGAGAGAGACAGGCTGGGAGTATGGATTGACCTGTTAACGCCCATGTTCAGCAGGAAAGCAATTACAGATGCCAGACCTTCCACCCACAATGACCTTGGGTCCATACTCCCAGAGGGTTAAAGAATAGGAAAGCTATCAGGGGAGGGGATGTAATACAGAGCTCTGGTGGTGAGAATTGTGTGAAGTTGTACCCCTCTTATCCTATGGTTTAGTCAATGTTTCCTTTTTATAAATAAAAAATATTAAAGATAAGGAAGAGTTAACTAGGTGGAGACAGAATGTTTGTGAGTGAGAGAAGAGGGGTTCTACATATCTATCAGTTTTGTCTGATGTGGAGATCCATCCAGAAAAACAACTCATCCCAGTATCATCACCTGAGTTAAAGAACTGTGAAGTGGACTCATTACTGGCCCACTATACCTCTACACCAGCCAAAGTAAGGTAAAGTGCATTCAGGAAAAGGTGACCAATGGGAACTCTTACAGATAAATCTAAATATGTCTATATATCTATCTCTGAGAATGAGACACTATAGGTAGCAAAAGATGACATTTCAGAGAGGCAGAAAGGAACAAAGTGGAAATCAGCTAATAAGTGGGAATTTGACCAGGAACTGTATAAATGCCTTTCTTTTCTGCTTAAAGCTGATGCTGACACAAACAGGTAGATGAGGGGAAGGCAGCAGCAGGCTCCCTACCTGCAGGGGAATCTCTTCACAAGTGGTGAAGCAGGTCTGCAGGTGTCTACCTTTTTCTCCCCCCTCTGACTCCCCCTCCACTCTCCATTTCTCTCTGTGCTATCCAACAATGACGACATCAACAACAACAACAATAATAACTACAACAATAAAATAACAAGGGCAACAAAAGGGAATAAATAAATAAATATTTTTAAAAAGAAAGAAAATAATTCAAATGTTCTGTTACTGAAAAACACACACCAGTTAAAAACAACATATGAAAAAAGTGAAAAAGCTCATTAATACTTTTTTTATATTGATTACATGTTGCAATGGTAGTAATTTGGACCTTCTGCATAAAACTATCTGTATTATTCAAGTAATTTCGGTCAGTGGGAAGAGCACAGGAATTGTATGCATGAGGCTGTGGATATGAGCCCAAGTGTTATATATGCCAGAGCAATGCCCTGGTCTCACTCTCATTAAATAAATATGTTTTAAATTTAACATGTCTCTCTTTTTTTTAACTTTTAAAATATGACTACAAACAGCCCAGAAGACAGTGCAGTAGCTCGAGCTTTGGGCTTAAAAGTATGAGGTCCTGAGTCTGAGTCCCAGCACTGCCTGTACCAGAGTGATGCTGTGGTTATTATTCATTCTCTCTCTCTCTGTAAATAAATAAATCTTTAAAAATATTACTACCAGATAATTTAAACATATCATATAGCATTACTTCAAATATATTGCACCTTGTTTAATAATTGTATCTACTATTGAAAGTCATTTTATTGTATGTCAAACCTCTCTCTCTCTGTTTCTCTCTCTCCAGAGCACTGCTCAACTCTGGATTATGGTAGTGTATGGGACTTAACCTGAGACTCTGGAGCCTCAGGCATGAAAAACTTTTTGCAGGTATATCCCACTTCCACCCCTGATACTTTTAAACACCTCATACAAATGATTATTTTATCTATTTTCAAATCTCACACACACACAAAAACTGTTTATTTCTTTTCAGGGTGAGGGGAGGGTCTTCAGTGCTCCAAACCAACTTTCTCAGATAGAAAGAGAGGCAGAGAAAAGAGAGAGCTTCACAGTGGTAAAGCTTCTTTCAGTGCAGTGGTTGCTGGGTTCTACTCAGGGTCATGCTCAAGACAAAGCAAACATATTGTCCAAGTGAGCTATCCTGCTGGACCTATTTATTTTCTTAGTGCCTTCATTTACCTGTTAGGTAATAGGGAAATTTCCTTTATTAGGTAATAAAGAAACACCTACATACATATGCAATATTGGCCTATGAGAAAATGCTAGAGACATGGGAAAAGGAACAAGGTCTTAGAATATTTAAAAGAAAAGCTAAAAATAATCCACTTAATTACTCAGAAGAAATATTTAGGAAGCTAGTGGGCATTCCTTATATTTGGCAGAACAGCATAAGATCCAAAGAGAAGACAAATGACTAGCATGATAATATCAAGAAATTCTTGTATACTAAATATTTGGCATAAATATTTCATACTCAGCAAGATTAGTCTTTGATGATCATTATTGACTCTGGCTTTAAAATCAACTGGTAAGACATTTTTGGTTTTTAAAATACATGTGTATTCAAGAGGACTTACCAAATCATATCAAAATATCATACCAAACTGCTTAGTTCCAGTTAATTGTTTTATCTTATTTCATAAAATAGTATCCTTCAGAGAAATCCTTCTAAAAATTGAATATCTATAGAGATCATAAAGATTTTAATTTTAACATTTCCAGAAACCACAGAAAAAGACAAACTAAACACTAATTTATTAATATTTTGGTATTTAAATTTCAAAATATTACTTTACTGTTACAAATAATAAGTATACAGAGCAGAAAGTTTACTACTTAGCCTCACTTGTTTTAACAGGTTTTTATGGTGCTAAGAATAAACTATGGATCCTGAATGACTGGTAGGGTCATTCATTTTACTTGTCCCTAATAACCACTCTTTCCCTCCAGCCTTTTTTAATTTGCTTGGATGAGCTTATAAACTTGTTTCTGAAACCCTGCAGAATGTGGTTAGAGATAGAATTTTCCTTTGTAATGTTTAAATGTTTGGATCTTTCTATTCTAAATCTATACATGAAAAGGATTAACTTTTATAGTGTGTGTGGGTCTTTTTTTGGTTTTTTTTTTTTTTTTTGCCTCCAGGGCTATAGGTGGGGCTTGGTGCCTGTACTAAGAATCCACTGCTCCTGGAGGCCATCTTTTTCCCATTGTTGTTGTTGAGTAGCACAGAGAGGAAATGAGAGAGGAAGGGAAGACAGACACCTGCAGACCTGCTTCACTGCTTGTGAAGTGACCACCCTCCAAGTGAGGAGCCAGGGGCTCAAACTGGGATTCTTGCACCAGTCCTTGCACTTTGCACTATGTGTTCTTCACCCAGTGAGCTATTGCCTGACCCCCAATTTTTATAGTGTTTTAAGTCTCTAAGTCATTAAGCAGTCATCTAATTACTCATTTCATTTTATTTTGTAAATTATAAAACTATTAGTACTGAGAAAGGCATTTTAAAACAGTGTAAGTTACTATTTTCATTCTGCTTGTTCCAGTCTTTATGCAGTTATAATCACTGTATTATATATAATTCTGAAATTTCTTCCTTTTTAATTTACCACATTCTATATAATCACTATATTTATTTTGCTAAATTTATACCCTTTATTATATTGATATAGTTTTATTCATGGTATACCATGACAACATGTGCATTCAACTATGCATGCGACTGTCTGGTTCCCTAAAATTTATTCTATATATATATATATATATATATATATATATATATATATATATATATATATATATATATATATTTGTCTCCAGGGTTATTGCTGGGGCTGGGTGCCTGCAGTACGAATCCACTGTTCCTGGAGGCTATTTTCCCCATTTTGTTGCCCTTGTTGTTATTGTTGCCATTGCTGTTGTTTTTATTGTATAGAACAGAAAGAAATGGAGAGAGGAGGGGAAGACAGAGAGGGAGAGAGAAAGACAGACACCTGCAGACCTGCTTCACCGCTTATGAGGCCACCAGGGCCCTTGCAGGTGAGAAGCGGGGGAGGTGGGGGGTGCTGAACCCAGATTGTTTCTCTGGTCCCTGCGCTTCCCACCATGTGTGCTTAACCCATTGCACTACCGCCCAGCCCCCACTTTACTATCTTTTTTTAATGTCCTTACTAGGGAATTAATAGCTTACAGTTGACAGTAAAATAGAATAGTTTGTAAAATTTACTGTTTTTAGCTAAAGCTTATTATTATTTTTCCAATTCAATATTCTTTTTCTATACAATCAAAATTTGAAAGAAAAATTTAAATTATTCTTTTCTTTTATATTCTCCCTCTTGTTACTTCAATAATTCTTTTTATTTTGAGAAATGCTGATAATTGTTGAGCTGACCAATAAATAGGTACATGACAGTTCACTCTACTATTCTTTCTCTTGTGTATGAGTCAGAAAACACCCATAGTAAAAGCTTCTTTAAAAAGTATCTCAGGGGAGTCAGGCTGTAGCGCAAAGGGTTAAGCGCAGGTGGCTGCAAAGCACAAGGACCGGCATACGGATCCCTGTTCGAACCCCGGCTCCCCACCTGCAGGGGAGTCCCTTCACAGGCGGTGAAGCAGGTCTGCAGGTGTCTATCTTTCTCTCCTTCTCTCTGTCTTCCCCTCCTCTCTCCATTTCTCTCTGTCCTATCCAACAACGACAACAACAATAAAACAACAAGGGCAACAAAAGGGAATAAATAAATAAAATAAATATTTAAATAAATTAATTAATTAAATAAAAAGTATCTCAGCTGGAGCTGGGTGGTGGCACATCGGGTTGAACACACATGCTATCAGGACAAGGACCTAGGTTCAAATCCCAGTCCCCACTTTTGGGGGCAGGGGATGCTTTATGAGTAAAGCAGTGCTATAGGTGACTCTGACTCTCTCTCTCTTTCTCTCTATCTATCTCCCCCTACACTCTCAATTTCTCTCTGTATCTGTCCAATAAATAAACACATAAATCTTAAAAAAAACTTTTTAACAGTATCTCAACTGGTAGGGGAGGTAGCTCAGCCTGTTAGGACCCTGCCTAAGATGCTCCAGGTCTCAGGTGCAATAACCAGTATCACCTTAGAGTAGAACTGAGCAGTACTCTGGGTGGTCAGTCTCTCTCTCTTCCCTTTCATCTTTTCATGTGTGTGTGTCTCTCTCATTAAAATATTAAATAAAATGTATTTTTAAAAATACATCAATTAAATATTTGAAATCTTATATAACTTTGTAAACCAGTTAAATCACTAATAAAAAGTAAAAAATCAATAAAATATGTTTTTAATAAAATTAAAAATATCCCTTTTCCACTGCTAGAATCACCACTTTTACTCTATTAGTTTTCTACCCACTGTTTCATGTTTCTGTTGTGGAAAATCACCCTGGAAGTTAAGAGTAACTAACTGGCTTCCTATATGATTCATCTTGTTTCCTACTTACTAAACTTAGTCACAATCACGTCTATTTTAGGCCCAGCTATTTGCAAAGGGCTAGAATTCATTTTTTAAAAAAGGTTTTTTGGAAGATCCCATGCAGATAGATGGCACTTTAAGCCTACAAATCTTCTCCAATCTTTTCCTGTCTATAAGATATGGTAAAGGAAAAGATATGCTTATAAACTTAATAATTGTCTCTCCAAAGAAAGAAATCCTTGATTTGAAGCCACTTCTTTGGTATAAATATTTCCAACATGACCAATGTAGAGTAACCAACATGATGTCATGGGAGTTGGAAATAGAAAGGGAGGTGGGAGTAGACCATAATACAACATTTCTGGGAGTCGGGTGGTAGTGCAGTGGGTTAGGCGCACATGGCGCGCAAAGCGGCGTAAGTATCCGGGTTCGAGCCCCCGACTCCCCACATGCAGGGGCGTTGCTTCACAAGCGATGAAGCAGGTCTGTAGGTGTCTATCTTTCTCTCCCCCTCTCTGCCTTCCCCTCCTCTCTCCATTTCTCTCTGTCCTATCCAACAATGATGACAACAACAACAGCAATAATAACTACAACAATAAAAAACAACAAGGGCAACAAAAGGGAAAATAAATAATAAATAAATATAAAAAATAAAAAATACAGCATTTCTACCAAGTGGACATAATGCACATAAACAACCTCAAGAGTACATAAATAATGAAAGGCAGAATGATGAATTGCTTTAAATATGACTTATTTATAAACACTGACATCTTAATAAAAGTTATTTATTCATAGTTTTATATAATATAGTGCTAAATAATGGCTATATTTATCAGTTTGCAAGATCCCTGAAATTTTAATAATGAGCTCTAATGGACTGGGGTACAAAACAGTAATGGAACAAGATTTAAAAGAAACATATATATATGTTAAAACCCACATAACAAAATTTACCATTTTAACCATTCTTAAGTGGATAACTCAATGGCCTTAATTTCACTCACATTTTGTGCAATCATCTATCCACTCCCAGAACTTTTCTGTTATTCCAACAGAAACTCTATACCCACTAAATAATAGTTCCCAACCTCCTTCTCTCCCTGATCCCTGATAATGTCCATTCTACTTTCTGACTCTGAGTACTTGACTATTCAAGATACTTCACATACATTCTATTTTGTGTCTGAACAATCATACTAAATTAGTGTTTTCGAGTCTCAAGATTTGAGGATGTATTAAAATATCATTCTTTTTAAAGTGAAAGCAGAATTTTAAGATCAGCATGTAGAGTCACTTATGGCCCAGGTAGCCATGCCTGGCTGGAAGAAGAGTGTGTAGGTACCACTCCATCTTGTTGCTTCAAAGGAATAATAAGCCTACTCTAGATTCATGAAAGGAGCTGAGAAGAAAGTGTAATGGTGATACAAAAGACTCTCATGCCTGAGGCTCCGTAGTTCCAAATCCAATCCTCAGCACCACCATAAGCAAGAGCTAATCCGTGCTCTTGTCTTTCTCTCCATCATCTTCCTGTATCTCCCCCCACCCCTTCAATCTCTCTCACTAAAATAAATAAATTATTTTTAAAAAATAGATTCATGGAGGTACAGAAAACCATAGGAATTCTCTCTACAAAAACACAAGCTGAGTGGGGAGGCCCACGACAGCTATTGTAGGAAGTATAAGGTAGAAGAATGTGCCATTATTTCACTATCTTTCTTGTTCTTTTTTTTTTCTTTCTACCATTGCAATAGCATAGCAATAGCTGGGGTTCAGTGCCTACATCACTCCACAATTTCTCACTGTCATTTTTGCCTTTTTCTTTATTTTTGACAGAAAGTGAATGTGTGAGAGAGTGAGAGGAGAGAGACATAAAGGAGACATACCTGTATAACTGTTTCATTAGCTGTTAAGTTTCCCTCTTGAAGGTAGGAACCCATGGTTTGAACCCAAGCCCTTGTGCATGACAGTCTGTGTGCTCTACTGGGTGACTGAGTCACCACCTGCACCCGCCATTATTACCTTTTCAATAAAGCCAAACTAGCATTTCAATCTAAAAGAAATCTAAATTTGCAATCAACAACTTTTTGAGTTCCCCAGAATAGCGATTGTGAACCACAGAGTGTGGTTTCCTGAGCAACATAACCATGAGTTAAAAGTAAGGGAGTCGGGTAGTAGCGCAGCGGGTTAAGCGCACATGGCGCCAAGTGCAAGGACCGGAGTAAGGAACCCGGTTCAAGCCCCCGGCTCCCCACCTGCAGGGGAATCGCTTCACAGGTGGTGAAGCAGGTCTACAGGTGTCTGTCTTTCTCTCCCCCTCTCTGTCTTCCCCTCCTCTCTCCATTTCTCTCTGTCCTATCCAACAACGATGACATCAACAACAACAACTACAACAATAAAACAACAAGGGCAACAAAAGGGGATAAATAAATAAATATTTAAAAAAAATTTTTTTTAAAGTAAGACAGCTCATCTGGGAGAGCATGTGCTTTAACATGCACAAGGGCCTGGGTTTGAACTCCAGCCCCACTTAGAAGCAACATGAAGATGGGCCAGGGATATGGGGAAGATTCCCATGGATGGTGGAGTGGTGCTATGGTATCCCTCCCTCTTTCAGTGCCCCCTTCCTATAAACAAATGAAAAACAACAACAACAAAAACACATCTGCCCTGGGAGGAGGCTGCTCATCTGAGATATAATGGAGCAATAGTGCCCTGCATTCGCTCCCCAGCACTGTGTGTGTGTGTGGGGGGGGGGGGGGGGGGTGAGAGGAAGAAGCAAACAAGAGCAAATTCCTTCATATATATATGTGTGTTCTGTTTATTTTTATTTTGTTGACTTGAGACAGAGAGATACAGAGGGAAAGTGGAGATAGATAGATAGGCAGACAGACAGACAGACTGACAAAGAGACAGACACCTACAGCACTGCTCCACCACTCATGAAGCTGGGGAGTTAAGCCACATCCCTGCACATGGTAATATGTGCCACTACCCAGCCCCTGAAAACTCTTAGTTCCTTTTTTTTTTTTTTCTTGCTTCCAGGTTGTTGCTGGGGCTCAGTGTCTGCACCATGAACCCGCTGCTCCTGGAGGCTTTTTTCCCTTTTGTTGCCCTGGTTATTTTATTGTTGCTGTGGTTATTATTATTGTTGTTGTTATTGATGTCTTTGTTGGGTAGGACAGAGAAATGGAGAGAGGAGGGGAAGACAGAGAGGGGGAGAGAAAGGCAGACACCTGCAGACCTGCTTCACCGCCTGTGAAGTGACTCCCCTGCAGGTGGGGAGCCGGAGGTTCGAACCAGGATCCTGACGTCGGTCCTTGAGCTTTGCGCCATGTGCGCTTAACCCGCTGTGCCACCGCCCGACCCCCAAACTCTTAGTGTCAACCCCACACCTACAGAATCCAAAATTCTGGAGGTGGGGCTCAGTAACTTGGTTTTGAAGAAGCACTTCAGCTTATGCTTAAGCATTTTCAAGTTAGGGGTCCTCTGATCTATGGTAGTAACTCTAGATTCCAAAGATTGAAGTCTAAAATAAAAGGTTCCCCGAAAGTCAGGCGGTAGCACAGTGGGTTAAGCGCAGGTGGCGCAAAGTGCAAGGACCCACATAAGGATCCCGGTTCAAGCTCCCAGCTCTGCACCTGCAGGGGCGTCACTTCACAAGTGGTGAAGCAGTCCTGCAGGTGTCTATCTTTCTCTCCTCCTCTCTGTCTTCCCCTCCTCTCCATTTCTCTCTGTCCTATCCAACAACAACGACATCAATAACAACAACAATAATAACTATAACAACAACAAGGGAAACAAAAGGAAATAAATAAATATTTAAAAATATTTATTTTAAGAAAAAAAAGGTTCCCCAAGCCATCTCCCGGTGTTGAGAACATGTGTGAGCCTGATAGAGCTTAGGGAGAACCACCCCCATCTTTGGATGGAGGTCTGAGAAGATGACCTCTTGGTAAGTCTCTCTCAACCGAGGTGAGCATAAGGGGGGAAACTCAGACTTGGTTCTTTCCTTCTTGACTCTCAGGCCCACAGATACCCCAGTACTTCCCTCCATTAACTGCAGGCCACATGGCCACAGATTCACTCATTCAAAGTCACCTTCTGATCACAGAAGAACACACCTTATCACACACTTCATCACACACCTCAGACCCCAGACAAGAGAGATTCCAAACTATGTGGCCTTTTGATATTCATCTTCTCTCTGTCTCACCCTACGGGTTTAACCCCTATGCTTCTCTCAAATACCTTTGGATAATTAAGTTGCTTGTGTTATGGAAAATAACTGTCTTGTATCTCATCAATTCCTGTCATACCAACCCCCTACCTTAGGGGAATGCTGACTGTTAAGAAACCTGTAATTTCTGTCATATTGCAACAATAATTACCTCCATTGCTTTTCTATTTAACTCATGTCCACTTTGCTAATAAACGGACTCTAGGATTCTGGGACTCTAAGGACTCAGATTCTAGATTCACGCTAAGAGTCCCCTGGTGTCTTTTACTTCGTGTCACCCCTGTCGTGAGCGAGAAAGAACCAGCCCGTTGCCTTTCCCCTGGAGGACACCCTGCCGGAGAAGGAGAGAGACACCCTGAAATCTGGCGCCCAACGTGGGGCAGAATTTCCCGACCCCAAGCACCCGGTTGAAAAAAATGCTGGCCCAACCGTAGAGGATCGGGACCGTGACTCCAGGAATGAAGAAGCAGTACCAAAGTACATCGTAAGGTAACCCCGAGGCTCTCGTTTGAGTCCCTGTGATCTTTCTCTCCTTCTCCCTATCCTTCAAGCTCCAGGGAAGCTCGTGGAGTGGACGCAGAGAAGGAACCTCAGCAGATCAGAACCCTGGCCAGGCTCTGAGAAACTGAGTGTCCTTCCCATGTTTAATCTTAAACGAGTCTGACCTAATTTTTTCCTCTCCCACTTTTGTGGCATTTTGTTCTATACCCTCTCCTAATTTCTGAGTCAATCAGACATTAAAGTGGACCTAGGCATGGTCTTAAAACTGCTATTTACTGCTTAAAAGGAAAACGCAAAAGATAAAGCTTTTTTGTGACAGCCAGAGCCCTCAGAAAACGATTAAACCAGTTCTGAGTGAGATATTACCTGGCTAGCAAGTTATTCTTTAAAGAAAGAAAGAAATCAATCAAACAAGACGGTCTCTTTAACTTAAAGGTTATTAGAGAACCAGCACACACTTTTGATAGCAATTCAATGATTTGTTTCTTTAAAAATCTAAAATGTACCTTAGCCCAGAAAAGAAACTTCTAAATTTTTTTCTAGGCGGGGTGGTAAACTAAGCCTGCCTGTTCCATCCGTGCAGCCAATCACATCACAGAGATCCTGCTCCACAGATTGGCAAAGACTGCAGTCAGTCATTCCTCTAGCCACACCCGCCCCTCCTGGGGTCGGGGTGGCGGGGGGAGTGGCTGTGAGCTAAGGAAAAAAATTTTTTTCACCAAGAATGTCTGTTTTAAATTTGTGCGCTAACTTTGTTTTCACTAATGTGTGTTAACCCTCTGAAATAACTAGATTTTGTTTTAAGTTTTAAATAAGATTTAGTTAAGCTGAATGTGATTTTAAAGATCCTGACTTGTAGAGTTGGCACACCTTTACCAGACTAAAATATAAGACAGTTTCATCCTTCTGATAGCTAATATCAGCATCAATTCATTAGTTAAAAGATTTTCTGAGATCTCTAGGCATGGTAAAATGCCTCTACAGTCTCTCTCCCTCTTGTGAGAATTGTAAACCTTAACAGCACCCCAATACCAACTGCCACTGTTTGTTAATTTGTTAATTCCATGTTTGAACTGGCTTTCTAATAACCCAGTCAGTGTAGAGCAGTGGCCTTGCCAGGAATAAAGGGTTAAACATGATATTCCTGGCCTGATAAAATTTTTTTTATTCAGCAGATGTGATTCAACAAAATTATTTAGTCTAATATTGTCATCTAAAATAAATGTAACAGTAAAAATTTAATTTTAAACATTTAAGCTATGAGGTTTATCTTAGCTTTTTAAGTGAAAGATCAATTAAGTTGTGTACCCACCCTTGTTTATAGCTGCCCTAAGGGTGTGATAAGCTTTGTGATAAACAAAGATTCTAACAAACTAAGTTTAAAATTGTTTAAGTGATTAAAAAAAAAAATAGCAAGCATTTTATCATGTCAACACATTAGGTATTGACTTTCTATAACATACTGGTATATTTTAATAAAGAGCCTTCTAAAATCATATGAAGGAACTCAAGCCAATTCTAACCATTAAACTTCTAACTTGGTACACATTATTTTCTCTTAAGTAAATAATTATAGGTACAATCTACAGATGAAGAACCGACTGCTCATATGGTAAGATTTAAAACTAAACATTTTTTTTTTATTTATGGGTGTGTGATGACTCCTAAAGTCACTCATATCCTAAAATTTTTTTTTTTCATTTTTTTACAAGCGTCTTAAATTTTAACGCTTGACCTGCCATAGTGAGAGCACTTTACTGGCTCCTGCTTTGTTTAATTAAGATCCTGCTATTCAGAATTTGAAGACTAATTCCCATTGATAAAAGCCAGTGCTTTCTGGCAGATTGATGTAACTCACCTGCCCATGTTTGGTAAACAATTTTTTTTCTCAATTGGTACTTTTTCTAAATTTATGTGGGCTACAGCTCAAACAAGAAAAACTATAACCCTTAAGCTCAATTAATAAAAAAAGAAGGGGAATGCACCCCCCAGTATTCAGTTGGCTAAAGTATCAATGAAGTAACTTTACTAAACCTTCTTAATATTTACAGAAATCCGAATTGTCCATTTATTATATCTCATTGACAAAGCCACCCAATTTATAGTGACACATAGTCATAGAGACACATTTTTTTTCTTTTTTCTTTTTTCAATGCTGGAATGTTTGTTTTCCTTTTATTATGGTGTATGACATTACTGCTCTTGGAAAACCCAGAGTCCCTGTTGGCAAGTCCTTACCATTAAAGGACACCATGCCTGTATATACTCCAGCTAACCTCACCAGCCCACCCAATTCTCTTTCTGCTGACCTAGTTTTCGTGTCAGTTCTTCTCTACTTGGTCCTTGCCTCCTAGTTTTTCTTATTCCACAGCTGACCCTCTATGAAGAAGAAGAATTTCATCAGCTGGCGCTGACCCACCAGAGGACCAGGCGTGCTGTTTCTTCCCCTGGACATCACATCAACTGACTGCATCGCTTAAACTTGCTGGTGGACTTTGGGACAATCTCTCTACGCTGCTGGACGCATTGAAAATCAGCTCCAACAGTCCGTTGACTTTACCTCTGACAGCTTGGAATCTCTCCAGAGACAGATAAACTCCCTTGCCAAGGTGGTACTCCAGAACTGCCATGGTTTGGACTTGATTTATGCTAAATAGTGTGATCTTTGTCTAGAAAAATGTTGTTTCTTTTGTAAATGAAATTAGATTTGTAAAACCGAAATGTTAATATCTTGCACAAACTTAGCTGTGATATTAAGAATTCCTTTTCCCCTTTCAATACTAACTCCTGGTTCTCTTCTCCTTTAACTGCTTGGCTTCTACCTCTCCTAGGCCCTTTGCTAGCTATGGTAGCTCTATCGCTGATTATTCCTTGCCTCATTCAATTCCTCAAGAAACGCATACATGACATAATTAATGTTACAGTACAGAGAGTCTCAGTTCACGCTTACACTCGTATTCCTTTAGAGGAAAGAAATGCTCTAACTGACATTGATCCATAAACACAGTTCATTAAAGAAATTAGGAGGAGATGTTGGGAACATGTGTGAGCCTGATAGAGCTTAGGGAGAACCACCCCCATCTTTGGATGGAGGTCTGAGAAGATAACCTCTTGGTAAGTCTCTCTCAACCGAGGTGAGCATAAGGGGGGAAACTCAGACTTGGTTCTTTCCTTCTTGACACTCAGGCCCACAGATACCCCAGTACTTCCCTCCATTAACTGCAGGCCACATGGCCACAGATTCACTCATCAAAGTCACCTTCTGATCACAGAAGAACACACCTTATCACACACTTCATCACACACCTCAGACCCCAGACAAGAGAGATTCCAAACTATGTGGCCTTTTGATATTCATCTTCTCTCTGTCTCACCCTACGGGTTTAACCCCTATGCTTCTCTCAAATACCTTTGGATAATTAAGTTGCTTGTGTTATGGAAAATAACTGTCTTGTATCTCATCAATTCCTGTCATACCAACCCCCTACCTTAGGGGAATGCTGACTGTTAAGAAACCTGTAATTTCTGTCATATTGCAACAATAATTACCTCCATTGCTTTTCTATTTAACTCATGTCCACTTTGCTAATAAACGGACTCTAGGATTCTGGGACTCTAAGGACTCAGATTCTAGACTCACGCTAAGAGTCCCCTGGTGTCTTTTACTTCGTGTCACCCCTGTCGTGAGCGAGAAAGAACCAGCCCGTTGCCTTTCCCCTGGAGGACACCCTGCCGGAGAAGGAGAGAGACACCCCGAAATCCCGGGTATTTCATAAATGTACATTTCCATTCATAATCTTAAATGAAGTATAAGGGAATGGATAGAGGAGGAATTATATTAATGGAAGGGGGAATCATAACATTAAGACTTTAAAAATCACTTGTAAATATGACTCAGGAAATGTCTGTCAAAGATTAAACAGCAAAACCATCTACCACTGCACACACTTTACTCCTGGTAGCCCTGATTGTTTACTTCACCATACCTGTAAAATTCCAGTTGACTCAGTTCTCTCTTCTCAATTCTGGCATAAACTGTAAAGATCACTCAGTGCCAGAGACAGCAGCTGGGGATCCTGAACATGGGCTTAACTCCAGTGCTTCCTTTGCCCTCCAGCCCTAAACCCCACCTATGAGGGTTTATTCCAGCATAAAACTGAGATAGTAGTGACTCTTGCAAAGAATTTCTTCAAGGATTAGTGATACATTAACCCCCATTATACCTTGTTTCCTCATTAAAAGAAGCTTCCTGAGTTCAGTGATTAAGGTTGCAAAATCTTGGGAGGTGAGACTCACCTCAGGAGGAAATTATGACTGGTCCAAGGCCATCTCTTTCCAACTGCAATGGATGGCTTGTGATGGTCATGTGATCCAATTTTAGCCAATAATAAGTAAGTAAGTAAATAAATAAATTAAAACAAGGAAAGAAAAAAAATGCAGGGTGAAACTTGAACTACGTGTGGTATATTGCAGTAAAGCAAATAATTCTGGGAGCCAGGTGGTGGTGTACCTGGTTAAGCGCTCGCATTACAGTGCACAAGGACCCAGGTTCAATCCTCTGGTCCCCACGTGCAGGTGGAAAGTTTCATGAGTGGTGAAGCAGGGCTATCTCTACCTCCTTCTCAAATTCTTTCTGTCTCTATCTAATAATAAAAATATACCCTGGAACCCCACCTCTCTGGAGCCCTGCCCCACTAGGGAAAGATAGAAACAGGCTGGGAGTATGGATCGACCTGCCAATGCCCATGTTCAGTGGAGAAGCAATTACAGAAGCCAGACCTTCCACCTTCTACACTCCAAAATGATCCTGGGTATATGCTCTCAGAGAGATAAAAAACAGGAAAGCTTTCAAGGGAGGGGATGGGATATAGAACTCTGGTGGTGAAAATTGTGTGGAACTATACCCCTCTTATCCTATGGTCTTGTCGATATTTTTTATTTTACAAATAAATTATAGATAGATAGATGATAGATATTTCAGGGGGCCAGGCAGTGGCGCACCTGGTTAAGCACACATACCTCAGTGTGCAAGAGACTGGAGTTCAAGCCCCTGGTCCCCACTGCAGGGGAAAAGCTACACAAGTGGTGGTAAAGGTGTGCTGCAGGTGTCTCTCTGTCTCTGTCCCTGTCTCTGTCCCCTGCCAATCTCGATTTCTCTCTGTCTGTATCCAATAATAAATAAATAAAACAAACAAACTTACTAAAAAAAAGTAGAGAAACATTTCCCTTAGGAAAAAAAAAAACCCAAAGAATTCTGGGGCAGGGAGAGATGAGAAGGAGTAAAGAAAACTGAGTATTTGTCAACAACTCTAGTATTAGAGTTAACATTAACACTCCCTCCCCTCAGTAAATTTGGGTTGGGGGGCGGGGAAGAGGACTTTGGTGATCCAGTGCATGAAAGTGAAGGACTTAGTTTGTTGGTGGTGGGAGTGGTGTGCAGACACTTATCACAGGAAGATAAACTGTATCCTTCTGTCAACAACTGTCTTGAAAAACCACTATTTCCCCCAATAAAATGACTTGAAAAATAAATCCATGTCAGGAATTCTTACTATGGGCCCTCTAGGACCTGTCACCACAGGTCTATAGAATATCCTTAATTTCTGAAGGCCTTCTTATTCTGCTCTGGCATAAACCTTGTTCTAATCAACACATCACTCCAGTGTGCTATAGTCCTGTTTTCTCATCCTCATGCCTGTACATAAGCCCTTCTTCTCCAACCCTGTCTCAGTATTAAATTTCACTCTCGGTGTATTGCACCAAAGTAAAGGACTCTGGGGGAGTGGAGGTGGGGAGTATTGCAGAAGAGGACCTAGATGAGGAGTTAGAGTGTTATGTGGAAAACTGAGAAATATCACATATGTACCAACCACTATATTTTACTGTTGACTGTAAACCATTAACCCCCCCCCCCCAATAAAAGAAAAAAGAATTTCATTCTCCAGGATCCGTCTGGGACCACTGTGATAGAGCAAGGCTCACTTCTGTTATTCCATGGGTAGTTTGTGCATAATATATCTCATTATCGAATACACAATTCTATGATTTCTGAACTGTTTATCTTCCTAAAAGCCAACCACCAACCAAACAAAAAAACCCACTGACATCCTGCCTTATAGCTGAAGACTTTTCCTCAAGGTACTGAGCTGCCTTAGACAAGGACTAGTCACCAGAATCAAGAGCATGAAACACGTTGTCTTGTTTAAATATCTTCTCTCTACTCCTCATTTATCAGCCAGGAGCACCCAGATACTTAGAAAGACTCAGGTCCAGGTCAATATCAAGCTCATCTAGGACAAATAGTTTGGACATAAACTCTAATTCTTTCTCTCTGAAAGAATAGAGCCCCTTAGTCCAAAAACAAGATCAGAAGAGAAAACACTAAGCAGAACTTGGAAAGGAGTTGGTGTATGGCACTAAAGTAAAAGATTCTGGGGTGGAGGGTTCAAGTCCTAGAACATGATGCCAGGGAACCTAGTGGGGGTTGTATTGTTATGTGGAAAACTGGGAAAAGTTATGCATGACCAAACTATTGTATTTACTGTCGAATTTAAAACATTAGTCCCCCAATTAAAAAAAAAGAATAGAGCCCCTTAATTATCTTGATCTCCCAACAATGCCTTTTCAGACTGATTCCGAACCATTTTTAACCTCTTCTACAGTGTAACAGAGTAAGAGCAAAGGATATAAAACCAGACAGTCAAGTTTAAATTTTGACTTTACTACTTACTTGACCTCAAGCAAATTACTCATTCCCTTTATACCTCAGTTCTGGCCATCTATACAATGAAAACATTTCTTTTTTTAAATTTTATTTATTTATTTTCCTTTTTGTTGCCCTTGTTGTCTTTTTTTATTGTTGTTGTAGTTATTATTGTTGTTGTTATTGATGTGGTTGTTATTGGATAGGACAGAGAGAAATGGAGAGAGGAGGGGAAGACAGAGGGGGGAGAGAAAGATAGACACCTGCAGACCTGCTTCACCGCCTGTGAAGCGACTCCCCTGCAGGTGGGGAGCCGGGGGCTGGAACCCGGATCCTTACGCCGGTCCTTGAGCTTTGCACCACCTGTACTTAACCCACTGCGCTACTGCCCGACTCCCCAATGAAAACATTTATGCATCCACTTAGTATGGGTGAAAATTTAACAAAATAACATACCAGGTGGTTGGCACATAGTCAGACTGAAAAGTAAATGTTTTATAACAACAGCTATTGATATCTGTAGCCCAACAGTCCCGGCACACAAAGAGGGCAGCGTCGTCACAGACTAGTGTATGGTCAGGCTCAAGAAGGCTCTGAAGTCAATAGCAGGTCCCTCAGTGCTAAGAGCTGATATCACGGCTAAGACCTTGTCTGACAAAAAGAACTGCCCAGCAGGTCTTTCAAGTCTGCAGGCCATGACATATTCCAGCTACCTCCTCTTTCTGCTTCTGTAGCTCCAGATACAGGAAACCAGTAAGTAGAGAAATTTCCTTACCATCCAGTTTGAGGCACATTAAACAATGTGGAATCAACTGACATATATCAACATGACTGAAAACTTCACTGCAATGTATGACAAAGACTGTCAGGAAATTGTCCACCTAGTAGGGTGTACACTGTAACGTGTCAAGTCCTGGGTTTAAGTACCAGCACTATATGAAACATATCACCAGGAGAAACCCCACAAGGGGTAGTGGTAAAGTCATGCTGTTTCTCTCTCTCTCTGTCTCTGTCTCTCTCTGTCTGTCTGTCTGTCTGTCTGTCTCTCTCTCTCCCTCTCCCTTTCCCTCTCCCCCCCGCCCCCGTGTGTGTGTGTGTGTGTGTGGTGTGTGTGTCTCTCTCTCTTTTCTGTTTAGCAATAACATGAATGGAAAAGTTGGTTTGGGAGTGATTGGTATTGTGTATGCATATGATCCCAGTACTGGCGGGAAAAAAAAGTATGAAAATAAAATTGCTACTTCATCTCACTGGACTCTAAGGCATTAACTATATCTTAGTTCTCTGCATACAAATAAGGAAACATATGGTCACACAAGCATGATCATATGAGATAAGTGAAGGCAGAAGACTTGATAAGTATTCTTACTTTATTTATAAAATTAGTTAATTTATTTACTTTTTAAAAAATTTATTTACTTTTTTTTTTTTTTCTCCAGAGCACTGCTCAGCTCTGGTTTATGTTGGTGCAGGGTATTGAACCTGGGGCTTTGGAGCCTCAGGCATGAGAGTCTCTTTGCATAACCATTATGCTGTCTACTCTGCCCTAGTTAATTTATTTTTAATTAGAGCATCACTCAGCTCTAGTTATTGGTGGTGCCAGAGATCAAACTTAGGACCTCTGGCATGCACATCCTGACTCTTGTACATTCCTGACTCTTGTACATTCTTAATTTCTACTTATTCTTGCTTCTTTAAGATAATGGATAAGTGATGTCTGTAAACATTCTCTTTTTAATTGGTAATATATAAACTATGAAAATATAAAACTATGGATAGTGACAAATCTGTATGAACTTTAACCCACTCCACCCGCCATTGCCATGGCTCTTGTAACTTTCCTGTTCATCTTCTCAAAAGTATTAAATGCATTAACAAATACTTAAGAATACAGACAGCCTCCAACACTCTTAGATACAAAAATAGTCATTTATGTGGTCCAGGAGGTGGTGCAGTGGGGGCTCAAACCAGGATCCTTACGCCGGTCCTTGTACTTTGCGCCACCTTCGCTTAACCTGCTGCACTACCGCCCGACCCCCAGGTTTTTTTTTTTTTAAGTATTTTGAGGGTGGGGGCAGGAAACAGCATTAGCTGTGGTGCACCAGACTTCCATTCTTGAAGTCCCAGAGGTTCCAAGTTCAACCCCTGCATCACCATATGCCAGAGCTGAGCAGTGTTCTGTGTTCTTTCTCTCTCTCATAAAAATAGGGCTGACAAAGTGCCTCACTTGGACAGTGTGCTGCTTTGTCATATATATGGCCTAGGTTCACATTTGGCCCTGCACTACACTGAAGGCAGCCACAGGGCTGTGGTTTCTATCCAAGCCTTTCTCTATTTTGGCCTCTATGTCTTGCTCTTTCTATTTGAAAAAAAAAAATTCTTGGAGTTGTTATATCCTAAAGATGACAAAAGAAGAAAGATTATTATTTTTTTTGCCACCAATATTATTTCTGAGGTTCTGTGCCTGCACTATTCTACCACTCTCCACAAGCTGCTTTTTTTTTGTTTTTTGATGGAGAGTAAGAGATGGAGAAGGAGAAACACTACAGCACTGCTCCATCTCTCATGAACCTGCCCCACCTGATACACACACTCCATGCAGGTGCTTCTATGTGGTAGCTGGGGGCTTGAACCTGGGTCCTCATACATAATAATAGTGTGCTTCTTCCAACCCCTAGATAATTTATTTTCCTCCAGGGTTATCACTGGGGCTCAGTGCCTGCACTATGAATCCGCTGCTCCTGGGGATCATAACCCTTGTTGCTGTTACTGTTATCATTATTGTTGTTGTTGGATAGGACAGAGAGAAATCGAGAGAGGAGGGGAAGACAGATGGGGGAGAGAAAGACACTTGCAGACCTGTCTGACTGCTTGTGAAGCAACCCACTGCAGGTGGGGAGCTGGGGCTCGAATTGGGATCCTCGTGCTGGTCCTTGCACTTTATACCATGTGCCTGCCTCCACCCCCCCATAAATTTTTTAAGTGTCTTTGATATAATTTTGTATCTGATCCTACCAATCCATATTATTTTTTAACAGATGTGTAGGACTATATTGCAAAAACATCCCATAATTTAACCCATTCTTGGGCAACTTCCAATCATATTACTTCAAACAAAGCTTCTATGTATATATGCTTGTACACATATCCCTACACACATGTCCAAGCTGTTCTGTAGGATAAATCTCTAGAATTAAAACTGATGAAAAGGGAAATGTATTTTAAAAGTCTGGTATATACTGCCAAATTTCAGGTCCCTCTGGGAGCCAACCTTAAGATAAATTCTCCCCGATCCCACCCCCCCCACACCCCACCATCCCAGAGTACTGCTCAGCCCTGTTGCTAGGGATTAAACCTGGGTGCTTTGGGCATGAAAGTTTTTTTGAATGATCATTATGCTATCTCTTCCACCCCCAGCCTGAAGTTTTATTTTTTAATGTCACAGAGCTATCACTGGGGTTCAATGTCTTTACTATGAATCCACCAATTTAGCATATATATATATATATATATATATATATATATATATATATATATGACAAAAAGGAATTTAGAGGGGACAGAGAGGGAGAAAGAAAAACCTACAGCACTGCTTCACCAGTAGTGAAGCTTCCCCACTTCAGGTGGGGACAAACCACAGGTTTGAACCTCGTAATGTGTGTGCTCAGTCAGATGTGTACCGCACCACCCCCTCCAGCCCAAATTCCTAACATTTATCTACATACCTGTTATTGACTGAAGAAGGATATCTATAAACCCCTTGAAACTGTATCAAAATGTTAAATATGTGTTTATTTTTCTTGATCATAGCTTTAATCATATTCTCAAAAGAGCCTGTGACTCTGATAAGTATGAGTTCCACTGAGTCAACAAGTCCTTGTATAGCAGTCAAATGCAGCAATATCAGAAGCTGAAGAAGGGGACAGGTGGGAGTGCACAGTACTAATGCACCAGGACCCAGGTTCAAGCTCCAAGTCCTCACCCTCAGGGAAGAAGCTTTACAAACTGTTGGTCATTAGCTAGGTCCCCTGCATTGCTTAACGCTGTGGTCTAGATATAGATGGGAGTCGGGCGGTAGTGCAGCAGGTTAAGCACACATGGCACAAAGCGCAAGGACCAGTGTAAGGTCCCCGGTTGGAGCCCCCAGCTCCCCACCTGCAGGGGAGTCATTTCACAGGCGGTGAAGCAGCTCTGCAGGTGTCTTTCTCTCCCCTCTCTATCTCCCCCTCCTCTCTCCATTTCTCTCTGTCCTATCCAACAATGACGACAACAGTAATAACAACAACAGTAAAACAAGGGCAACAAAAGGGAATAAATAAATAAAATAAATTTTAAAAAATTAAGCTGCTCTGGTTTCTATTTTTTATTTTTATTTATTTATTTACTTATTTTTACCAAAGCACTGCTCAGTTCTGGCTTGTGGTAGGATCAAACCTGGGACTTTGGAGCCTCGAGCATGATAGTATCTTTGCATAACCATTATGCTATCTACCCCTGTCCCCTCTCTCTCTTTTCCATTCATAGAATATTCTTTAAAAATAAAAAGAACTTAGGGGCCTAACATGGATTCTCATACCCACCACAATCTTCCCTTTCTAACTAAAACAGTGCCATTTCTTTCAGCCCATCTCTCACATGTCAACTTGACAAGAAAGTTGAACAGGAAAAGGAAACCATTTGGTTAAGATTTGTCAATGAGCCAGAGAGTCACAAATCCAAATTTCAAATCACAAAAAATCCTACAATGATGGAGTTACAGTGGGGCAAAGAGATTATATCTGTTTACAAGTGTTTTAACTTGGACCAAGGACATAACCTGGAGTCTTGGTCATAATATTTTTATTGGTGCTGGAAACTGAACCTCACACATGTAAGTTGTGCACCTAACTGCTGAACCAACTCCCCAGCCCAAGTGTTGTGATCTTCAGCAGTAAAACAAGGTTAATAATCTCAACCCAAGTTGAAATAAATATTGAGTAATCTAGGAAAACTGTTATTCAAAGTGCTTCCAGATAGGACAAAGCAGTACATAACTACCTCTTCCTTAAGTAACATTAATTGCAGTGCAAGCAAACCCTTAAGGGCTAGAGCTGGCTTTAATTGCAAACAAAAACCCAAGAAAAATTTTCTAAACTTTGTTTCTATTTTTTGTTGTTGTTGTTGTTGTTTGTTAAATCACTACCGGAGTTTCACCAGGCTGACTTTTTCAGATAGAAAGATACAGCATGAGTTGGAGAGACAGAAAGATACCACAGCACTGAAGCTTCCTTCTATGTTCTGAAGGCCTGGCTCAAGCCTAAATTGTACCTATGACAGAGCAAGTGCACGATACAAACAAGCTGTCTTGCTGGCAAACAAAAATTTCCTGTTTTCTATTCAAATGGCATCTAAATTCTGGATTCCACACACATCACTATTTTGGTATAAAAGAATTTTTATTTTCAAATGTGTAAAATTGACACACAAACCTTCCCTTCATCCTCTCTCTCTCTCTCTCTCTTTTGCCTCCAGGGTCATCACTGGGGCTCAGTGCCTGCACTACAAATCCACTGCTCCTAGAGGCCATTTTCCCCATTTTATTTGATAAGACAGAGAGAAACTGAGAGGGGGGGGAGATAGACAGAGAGACACCTGCAGACCTGCTTAAGCACTTGTGGAGCGACCCACCCCTCCAGGTGGGGAAATGGGGCCTTGAACCGGAATCCTTGTACAGGTCCTTGTGCTTCATACTATGTGTGCTTAATCCAGTGCACCACTGCCCGGTCCCAAGACACACACACACACACACACACACACACCCGCCTTTACTGTGAATCTTTAAGTACTCTCTAGCATACCACTTATCACCTGCAATGTCTGCCACTCACCTCCATCTCCCTTGGAGAACAATAAGCTTGGTCTCCAATCAGATATTCACTTTACAAGTGAAGAAATGACTCTGAGGATGTGAGACTGGGGATGAGCAGAAGATTCAAGTTCCAGAATCTTCAGGCTGTGGGTGTCTCTGTTTCTCTCCCTATCTCCTCCCACTTCCCTCTCAATTTCTCTCTATGCCCATCCAATAGATAAATAAATAAACATAACATTTTTAAAAGAGAAAGGCTAAAAGTTAGTAGGAAAATAATAAATATATTCTTCTAAGGAACGAAGAAAGAATTGAAAAAGTAAAACTTGGGCGTTAGCCTGAGTCAGCACTAGATATTTACAGCCTCGATCTTCTCTATTTCCAAGCCCAGCACAGTGTTTGGCACATGGGCGCTATGTACAATAGTTGAGGTCTCTAATCAGTGTTTTGAGCTGTGTAGTGTATTCTGGGAGGAGAAGATGGAAGAAGGCCTTCCTTGCCTCCCTTGCCGACAGAAAGCGAAGTCTGGGCCGGCTGTCTCCTGCTCCACTCTGTGCTGCCCGGGCCCGCCTGCGGGCTGCAGGACTGAGCTCCAGAGCACTGGACCAGCCAGACCCAGCTCCCGCCCGGGACCCCGGATACGGGACCCTCTTACCGCTCTCCGGGACCCGAATGTACTCCTCTGAGGCCGCGCAGGTCACACCCTCGTCGGAGCTGGGCAGCTGGTTTTATCCCGAGAGGACCGTCCCACTTAGGGGTGGGGACTCAATCAGAGTTCCTGGTCGTCTCCTGCTCGTGGGACCGGAAATTCCTTCCAGGAAGCGGCGCACCTGGAGCCGGGGGCTGGGGCCACCACGCCCCCAGGTTGCGGGGCGCACTGTCCTCTATGGGGCGCCCCTGCCCTCCCAGATGACCAGCCCCGCCCTTTTGGAGCCAGGGCCTCCGGACTCGCCCTCCCCCCATCCCGATCGCACCCTCCGCTGGGCACCGCCCAGCCGGTCTTATGCCCCAGCGGAACCCAAGCGGTTGGGCAATCTGGGTCTCGGCCCCGGAGCACCCACACCCGGAGATCCAGCCCAGGATTTCCCCAACTCCCCGCCACCCAGAGTCCCTGGCCAGGGCTCCCTCCCCGGAGACTAAAACTGTTCTCACTCGAAGTTCTTTGGTCTTCGATTGCAACTGAAGTCAGCGTGGTATGCGTCGTTTCCCTCTTTTACAGAAAAACACAATTCAGAAAAAGCTTCAGTCTTCAGGAAAATTAAGTTCACTTTCCTTGTGTGCCAGGCAGGCGGGGGAAACTTTCGGGACGTGCAGGTCGGAGCAGCCCTATTTGATGACCAGGAAAATGACCAGGATTTGGCACTTGTCAATAAAATCAGGGTCTTCCCTTTTCCACAGCACTCCTTCCTTTTAATAGTTTCCTGTGCTTATTTCCACTTCTTCCCGGGTGGAGATTAATTATTTAATTTATTAAACAATTTAATTAATTGATTTTAATTAATTTTTCTGTCTAGTAGGGGCTTCACTGCTTAGGACTGACGTGTTCCGATAAAGAAAAAGAGGGAAAGACACCACAGTAATTGATGTTTCCCTCAGTCTTCAGCTTGGGTCTCAGGCGTGGCAAAGCAGTCGCCCTTCCAGGTGAACTTCCTTGAATACTACACAGATCTTATTTATTTATTTACTTATTTATTTATTTTTATCCTGAGGATCCATTTATTATTTTTTTAGTTTTTTTTAAATTTTTTTTATTTATAAAAAGGAAACATTGACTAAACCATAGGATAAGAGGGGTACAACTTCACACAGTTCCCACCACCAGAACTCTGTATCCCATCCCCTCCCCTGATAGCTTTCCTATTCTTTATCCCTCTGGGAGTATGGACCCAAGGTCATTGTGGGATGCAGAAGGTTGAAGGTCTGGCTTCTGTAATTGCTTCCCAGCTGAACATGGGCGTTGACAGGTCGATCCATACCCCCAGCCTGTCTCTTTCCCTAGTGGGGAAGGGCTCTAAGAAGAGTTCCAGGTACACAGATCTTTTGAAGGCACCTGTGTCCAGTAACATTTCTGGCACCTAGCTGGTGCTCAGTGAATGCTTGCAGAATAATTGGTTGACATATATATATATATATATGTCAACCAATTATATATATATATTAACCAATTTATATCTATATCTATATATCTATATCTAGCTGAGTAGGTGCACAGCTTTGAGGAGTATTCGGCACCCAAAAAACTAAAATCCAAGTGAATATTAGATTTAAAATCAGGGAGGGAAATTCAATTATGTCATTAAAATGTAACAAAAGAAAAGTGATTTAACATAGTGTTAAAAGCGAATTTGTAACTGATTTGGATTCTAGACTCTTGCCCCTTTGCTCTGATATCTTAAACTTTGTGAGTTTCAATCTATGAATTTATTTGTTTGTTTGTTTATTTATTTATTTATTGCCAGAGGACTGCTCAGCTTTGGCTTATGGTGGTGCAGGTTATTTTGAACCTGGGGCTTCGGAGCCTCAGCCATGAGAGTCTCTTTGTATAACCACTATGCTGTCTCCCCAGCCTAGCCTATGAATTAGCTTTAAGTAACCAAAATGAGCAATAGAAAAAGAATGATGGTCTTCACATTCCAAGATTTCCTTAGTTTACAGACTGAGAAAAGCTTTCTGCAAAAGCCCTTCTTCTGAGCTGCCCCACTCCTCTCATCTACTTCCGGATCCTCCTGGGAATACTCTGTTAACACACACAATCATCCCTCATTGAGTTTCTGCTTCTAGGGAATATGATCTAAGACAGAGTATTTTAAAAATTAACATAATTGCTAGCATTAAAGATTCAAAGGGACCTTTAAATTAAAGACAGTAGAATGAACACATTTCCCTTGGGAAATTCCACTAAAGAAAAAGCAAATAAAACTTTTTTCTTTTTATTTCCACAAGAACAAGGAAGCCAGAAAAGAAAAATATCAGACCTTCAGACACTAGAAAACAGATAGACAGGTGACAACTAACTGAGCTGACCTGTGAGAACTGACTACTAAACCAGTGATAAGGAAAGCTGGAAAGCAACATGATATTGTACAGTATCTCAGGTTGCACAGGAATTTACTACACCAGATATTCTGAAAGTGGATACATTGCCTAAAAACAGGCAGTCTTCCCAAGAGTCAATATAATCAGTCTCTTCCATCCCCTTCATGATACTGCACAGTTACCACTACTCTTCTACTCAGATAGAAGACTGAGTATTTCACTGCAGGGGACACAAAAGACATTCTTTAGAAGGGGGCATACATTGTATGGTCAAGTTGTTCTGTTATCTGAGATGCCCAATGAACTACCCCAAACTTGATGACTTAAGACAATGGTCATTTCATTATATCTCATGATTTTGTGAGTCTGAATTTCAACATTTTTCAACATTTCACTTGACTGGGCAATTCTATTCCAATGGGCATCAGCAAATATCACCATCACTTGGTGGTATTCATCCAGTAGATGAACCAGTCTGGAGGATTCCCTTACACGTCTGGCACCATGACAATGATACCTTGAAGGCTGGTCTCATCTGGCACTGTTGACCAGAGCACCTAAACCTGCTTCCTCCTCACAGCAGCCTCAGGATAGTCAGATTTTCAACATGGAGACTCCTCCTAAAGGGAATATTCTAAGGGAACCAGGCATGGACTGGGAGGTGACTCAGTAAAGAATATATGCCTTGCATGTGTGAGACATTGAGTTTGATTTCCTGGCACCATATTATTAGGTAGAACACACATATTACCAGGCACAAGGGTCCCTGGGCTACCACATGAGAGTACATGAAAGGGGAAGCTTCCTGAGCTCTGGAGAAGTGGGGTTCCAGGACACATTGGTGGGATTGTCTGCCCAGGGAAGTCCAGTTGGCATCATGGTAGCATCTAGAGCCTGGTGGCTGAAAAAAGAGTTGAAATATAAAGCCAAACAAATTGTTGACTAATTATGAGCCTAAAGGATGGAATAGTGCAGATGAAGATTTGGGGTTTCCGTTTTGAAGATAGCTAGTAGGCCTATTTAAGTTATATTCCAAAGGGCCCGTGACTATACTAGTTTTTTTTCCTGAGCCTGACCTCTGATATGTAGGTGGATCCAAGTTATTGTCTGTGGAGATGATGTCATAGCTGATCTTTTTGTCTTTTTTTAAAAAAATATTTATTTTATTTATTTATTCCCTTTTGTTGCCCTTGTTGTTTTATTGTTGTAGTTATTATTGTTGTTGTCGTTGTTGGATAGGACAGAGAGAAATGGAGAGAGGAGGGGAAGACAGAGAGGAGGAGAGAAAGACAGACACCTGCAGACCTGCTTCACCGCCTGTGAAGCGACTCCCCTGCAGGTGGGGAGCCGGGGTTCGAACCGGGATCCTTATGCCGGTCCTTGTGCTTTGCGCCACCTGTGCTTAACCCGCTGCGCTACAGCCCGACTCCCCCTTTTTTTTTTAACATGTTAGGGATAAAAAATAAATAGAGATGAATGGGAGAGAGAGAAAGAAGGAAAGAGAGAGAGAGAGAGAGAGAGAAAGAAAGAAAGAAAGAAAGAAAGAAAGAAAGAAAGAAAGAGAAAGAAAGGGACCTGTAACACTGCTTCTGTGAAGCTTCCCCGCACTCACAGGTGGGGGATGGAAGCTTGAATCTGGGTCCTTGTACGTGATAATGTGTGTATTCTACTGGGGGCACCATTGCCTGGCCCTGTGTTTTGTTGTTGTTTTGTCTTGTTTTAAGATATATTTGTTTGTTTGTTTATTCATTCATTCATTCATTCATTCATTCATTCATTCATTCATTTATTATGAGAAAGAAGGAGGAGGCAGGGAACCAGAGTATTGCTCTGGCACAATAGTTCTGGGCATGAGGGTTCAACTTGTGACCTCATATTTGAGAGTCCAGCACTATATCTTTTGCTACACTTCCTGGGTCTCTTTCTTTTTTCCTTGCTGACTCATTGCCAAATAACGGCAGCCACCTTTATTTTTCCACTAATGGCTGGGCATTGTACTGAAATTGGAGATCTGTATGAAGCTTAGTAGGATGTAGAATGAGCTGCTTGGTTTTCTTTCACTGGGCTTCTAGAACACTGGAAACCAGGTTCTGGCAGAGGAGCCATGCAGCGACTCCAATAGCCAAACAGCCAGGTTGAGAGGAGAGCCTGGAATGGTCTTCACTGGGGAAGAAAACCTGAACAGACATTTACTACTCAATAAAACTGGAGAACTTCTTAGTCAACTTCAGATGTCAGCCCACCCACTTTCAAGGACATATAGACTCTCCAGGCAGCATGTTAGCTCTTCTTCCAAGAGTTTCTAAGTTAAATACAGGGCATATAATTATGTTGAAACTTCAGAGAAACCACACATTTATTTTTTTTTTACTAAAGTATAAAATACATTATGCTTTACATATGTCCTAAGTAGTTCATGGAAAAAACTTACACTAACATGTTTTTATTATTTACCTAATATATAGTTTAACTAGATGCCTTATATTCTCATTGTTTTGTTTTGTTTTATTTGTATAGAAGAGGAATTTTATTAGATGAGGATATCACACTCTCCAGAAAGGGAGAACAAGCAAAAAGTAGGTCTGCCCTGGTTTGTTTTATTAAATCTGTTCTTTAACAAGAGCAGACTGATGAAGTCATAAAAACTAAAGGGAAATATCTGAAATGAAACAGGACAGGAAAAAAGAGAAATAGAAGAAACAGACTATATAGAGAGGACAAAACTGTAGAATCTATTTTTAGTATCCTTGGAGAATAAATAATAGAATAAAATATAACAGACATTTCAAAAATGAACACTCAGAGAACCAAACAGAACTCTTTTTAAAATGTTTTATTTTTTTCTTAGTGATTTAATATTGATTTACAAGATTGTAAGATAATAGTGGTATAATTCTACACAGTTCTCACCATCAGAGTTTTGTATCCCATCCCCTCCATTGGAAACTTCCCTATTGTTTACCCTTCTGGGCTTATGGACAACAACACTTTTTGGGGTGCAGAAGATGGGAGCTCTGACTTCTGTAATTGCTTCTCCATTGGACGCAGGCATTGGCAGATACCTCCAGCCTCAAACAGAGCTCTTTAAATTTAAAATATGATACAGTGATAGGTAGGTAAAATAAAAGCAACATCCTGGTCATGTACATGGCAAAGCAGCACACTATCCAAGTGAGCTATTTCATCAACCCTCAAGATTAAGTCTTAGCAGGTGCTCCAACTTCAGCTAGCTCTCTCACTCAGCACATGTGTCTTTGGAACCCTGAGTAGTCATATAATGAGTACTGCAAAAAACTGTCTGGACAGACTTTAAGAAAATAAAGAATTGGAGGAGCCTGTGTGTTTTAGCCCCAATAATTTGATTTTTCCTACTCTTTATACAATGCATATGAACAAGGAAACTCCAAAATGCCTCCAGCATCCCTGTTTCACTGCAAACAGTTGAGAGAGCAAAAACAAACAAACAAATAAACAAACAAACACTTAAGTGAGCCCAGCCAATCACCAGAATCACGAGGAATAGCAATAATAAGTTGCTTCTTATCACAAAAATGGTAGGGGAGGGTAAAGAGGTGGGGTGTAGGAATCTAGCCCAGACTTCTAAATATTCACTGAGATAGTCCAGTGCATGTAGAGGAGGGAAGTTTTATCCCAAGTACAAGTTTCTCTCTCTTACTGCCATGGTAAATTCAAGAGAATGGCTAGGTCACATCCAGTCTGGCCTCTGGCCAGAAAGGAGCAAAGTCCATAGGCTAGATAACCTTCAGCCTTTTGGCACAAGTGTTTTGCAAAAATAGGATGAGAAAAGCTTTTAGGGGTGACATTCATTGCCAAATAACTCCCTCCACAATCCTTCAGGCTGCTGGAAGTTACCAATATCCCACCTAAGACGTGAGAAGGAGATTCTAACAGCATCCAACTAGACAGGCAGGGAGCCAAGAAGAATTAGCCCAGAACCTTTAGTATTCAAGGATGAGTAAGCATACAAAATATATAGAACTATGAAAAGATTCTAGACCATAAAAAACAAAGTATACCATCTCAGAGGCAGAAAAAGAAATTTTTTTATGGCCTCCAGGATCATCGATGGGGCCAGTTCCCCCATTTCGTTTGATAGGACAGAGAGATATTGAGAGAGGAGGGGGAAGATAGAGAGGGAAAAAGAATGAGAGATATCTGCAGACCTGCTTTACCACTCGTGCAGCGTACATGCTGCAGGTGGGGACTGAAAGTTGGCTTTTTGTGCATAGTACTATGTGTGTTTAACTGAGGATGCCACACAATTGTCTTATAATTAAAAAAATAATTTTAAACTGTTTCTGTTATGCCTTTGGTAAATAAAACAGATGGAAATAATCGAGAAGTAACACGAATACTATAATTTATGAGGTAGATTAATAGTTATGAACTGGATTGAATTCTATATAGAGAAAGCACCTTTTCCTCTCAACCATCTACTGACAAAATACAGTATTTGCAAATAAAATTTCATTAAATTCCAGTATTAAAGTAGGATTTAAATCCATTTCCTACCATTTATTATTTGTTAATTTTAATAAAATGGCTTTTTTACCCCAGTTTTTATCTAAAAAAATGGGAGTAGTTGTATTAGCTACCCCCACATTTAATGGCATAAGGACTAAATAACAATATATGTGAAACTTTTGAAGAATTATTGATGCAGTGAGAGCTTTTTATTAGTGTTGGCTAGTTTTCTGGTCAGAGTTAAATATAATAATAAAACTTTTAATCAATCACTCTCTTCTGCAATCAGTAGTATTTGCTGTCACTTAATTAAATAAATTCCAAACAATTCTTTGGGGATTTTAAATGAAGCTAGTTGACATTGTCCTTCAAAATTGTTCTTCACTGTTACTGAAATCCACTAGTGTGTGTATGTATATATATCTGATGGCAAGCTGATTCTTATCCCTTTGTATGGAATCTAGTTTTTCTCATAGAGAAAAAAAAGCACTTTCGCTTTTCCTTTGAAGAGTATGTTTAGGAGTGAAACATGTTTCATTAAAACATTAAAATTGGAGACATCACACTTCCTGATCTCAATATATACTACAGAGCTATGGTAATCAAAACTGCCTGATACTGAAACCAAAACAGACACACAGATCAGTGGTATAGAATTAAGATAAGCCTCCACACTTTTGAACAACTAGTTTTTGACACGGGAACTCAAACCATTTAAATGGAAAAAGGAGAGTTTCTTCAACAAGTAACTTTGAGAAAATGGATTTGAAACAAACAAGTGAGGGGGCTGGGTGGTGGCACATCAGGTTAAGCGCATGTGGCACGAAACACAAGGACCAGCGTAAGGATCAGGGTGAGAGCCTCTGGCTCCTCACCTGCAGGGGGGTCACTTCACAGGCAGTAAAGCAGGTCTTCAGGTGTCTATCTTTCTCTCCCCTCTCTGTCTTCCCCTCCTCTCTCCATTTCTCTCTGTCCTATCCAACAGCAATAACAACAATGACGATAAACAACAAGGGCAATGAAAGGGGGAAAAAAGCCTCCAGGAACAGTGGACTTGTAGTGCAGGTGCCAAGTCCCTGTGATAACCCCAGAGGCAAAAAAAAAAAAAAAGAAACATTCAAATTAATGAAATTAGACCACCACATATCACAGTGCACAAAACTCAACTCCAAGTGGATCAAAGACATGGACATTAGATCAGAAACTACCAAATATATATATTAAAAAAAACCACTGGCAGAACACTTCACAATTTATGCTTCAAAAAGGTCTCCAAAGACTCAAATCCAACAGCAAAGTAAAGAAAAAAAATCAATGAAACTACATTAAACTAAAAAGCTTTGCACAACAAAGGGTACCACCACCCTAACAGAAAGATAGCCTACAGTGTGGGAGAAGATCTTTATGTAGCATACATCAGATAAAGGACTAATAACCAAAATACATCAAGAGATCACTAAACTTAGCACTAAAAAAAAATAGGACAAGGACAGAAATTTCACCAAAGAAGAGACCCAAAAAGCAAACATACACATGAAAAAGTGCCCAAAGTCACTGACCATCAGAGACAATGTAAATTAAGCAATAGTGAGATATCATTTTATACCTGTAAAAATGTCATACACTAGAAAGGACAGTAATAGCAAATGCTGGAGAGGATGTAGGGAAAAGGGAATATTTCTGCACTGCTGGTAGGAGTGTACATTGGTCCAACCTTTGTGAAAAATAGTCTGACAAAAAAAATTTAAAAAAATAAAAATAAAAAAAAAGAAAAATAGTCTGACATTTTTTCAGAACACTAGAAATAGACCTTACTTAATGACTCAGCAATTTCTCTCCTGGGGGATTTTACCTAAAAGAAGCAAAAGCATCTATTAGAAGATATCTGTGTGTACCTATGTTCATAGCCTCATAATTTATAATAGTCAAAACCTGGAAATAGCCAGATGTCCAACAACAGATGAATGACTAAAAAATTGTGATATTTCTCACCTGTTAATAATGATGAAGTTGTCTCTGTGTTATCTTGGACAGACCTAGAAGACATCATGTTAAGTGAAATAAGCCAAAAAAGAGAAGAACAAATGCCAAATGATCTCACTTATAAGCAGGACTTAATAAATAGGGACAGGAAAGGAGACCACAAACTGAAAAGAGGTCTGGGCATAATTTATTGCATCAAAGCAAAGGAGTCTGGGGAGCAAAGGGGTGGGAGAGAGGAAGAGAATTGTGGGAGGTCCTGGTGCATAATGAAATTATACTCATATGTCAACAACTGCACTGTAAAGCATTAGCCCCCTCAAAAAATTTTTTAACTCCGGAACTTTGTCCTACTATAAATAAAAAAACAACTTTTTTTTAAACTCAGGAACTTTCTTCTACTATTTTACTGGTTACTCTCATTACCTTTGTTCTTTTATCTTGAAGTTTCTTTTTAGCATATCAGACTTTTTGAGGCAATGTTGGCTTATAAGACTATGTTTTCAGTCTCATAAACTAAAAGGAAACCCTTGGGGTCCATTACTGTGTAGACTGAATTCTGATACAGTGCCTGTTCAGTGCTGTTCTCAGCAAGGTGAGGAAAAGTAGCGAGTATGGCGCCTGCCAGCAGCTCCAGTCCTGGTCTGTACTCTGTAGTTTCTCTCTTCCCATTTCAGTGCTGTTAAGTGCAAGACTATGGCATTGGGTGCCTCGAATTTGACACAGGCTCCCCACTATGTTCCTCAGAGTAAAGTTCCTTACCTTAGAAATCTCCGAATTGCAGCTTTTTGCCCTATGCGTGGGCATCCTTCTTGGTTGAGGAGTTTCTCTGCCTCCTCTCTGCCTGGATACTCTCCCCCACTTCATACTGTCAAACCTCTCATCTGATTCTTGGTTTGGTTTCTGAGTGGAATCCTCCAAGTTTTGATGTGATGTGCCGCCATCTCTGGAGGACATAAACTTAGGTTCCCCTCATCTGACCATCTCGACTCCCTGGAATTTCTGTTTGATGCTTTGGGAGCTTTTGCATTTAACCTCTATTTCTCTTGACCTTTTCTTTCATTGATCATTTTTGTTTTAGTTCTTTAGCTCTAAATTTGGAGAATCCTTAGAATCAATAGTAAACCCATTAATTCCATTTTCAGTCATGTCCATTCTATTCAGCCCTTCCAGTCAATATATATTTTTATATAATTTTTTAAATATTTATTTATTTTCCCTTTTGTTGCCCTTTTGTTGTTGTTGTAGTTATTGTTGTTATTGATGTCATCATTGTTGGATAGGACAGAGAGAAATGGAGAGAGGAGGGGAAGACAGAGGGGGGAGAGAAAGACACCTGCAGACCTGCTTCACTGCCTGTGAAGTGACTCCCCTGCAGGTGAGGAGCTGGGGGCTCGAAAGGGATCCTTACGCCGGTCCTTGCACTTTGTGCCACCTGCGTTTTACCTGCTGCGCTACCGCCCGACTCCCTAGTCAATATTTTTTAAACATGGTTTTTACTTGTATCAAATTGAAAACTCATATAGTTTTCAGAGACAATGCTTTTACTAAGATTATTACAGAAACATTAGTTGTCCCTATCTTCTTTCAATTCCATCTTTCTGTTAGACAACTATTTCTGCTTTAGGCACAAACCCATCTGGGCAAAACAAAACCTATAGCTTGGAAGCACAGTTTTTCCTCCTGAGAAGCCTATTGCAAGCCTTACAATTAGTATCACAAATCACAGAAGCACATTACATTTACTTTAAAAAAAAATCCTGTCGGGCAGCGCAGTGGGTTAAGCGCACGTGGCGCAAAGTGCAAGGACCGGCATAAGGATCCGGGTTAGATGGGCTCCCCACCTAAAAGGGAGTCGCTTCACAGGTGGTGAAGCAGGTCTGCAGGTGTCTGTCTTTCTCTCCCCCTCTCTGTCTTCCCCTCCACTCTCCATTTCTCTCTGTCCTAGCAACAACAATGACATCAATAACCACAACAATGTTAAACAACAAGGGCAACAAAAGCGAAAATAAAATCCTGTTAGGTTTTCAAGATGGACTCTGACAAGAAGAAAGAAGAAAACCCAGGATTCTAAAAAATCAAGTTGAAAGAAAGGATGAAAACAGTAAAAAAGAAACATACAGAAAGAAAGGTCTGTTTTTGAACTGCCCCTCTCAAGTCCAAAGTGCTAGTGACAGTTCAACCTCCTGAGTCCAGAGCTTGACTTATTTCATGTCCTTAGAGGTGAGCCAGAAAAAGCACTAGCTCCTTGGAAGAGGTGGAACACTAAGTTGCTTTACCTCTGGCCTGAGTATCTGAGAATTTTAAAGCACAGCATGACAACAGGTAAGTAACATGCCTGAGATTAGCATAACCTTTCTGTTTTTAATTTATTGTGGTGCTGGGAGATGGACCCAGGGCTTCAGGCATGTGCTGAGTGGACTCTGGTGCAACTTTCGATCTTTCCTTTTGAGGGTAGGGGAAAACAAAGGGAAAGGAGAGACATTATAGTGCCATTCCACTATCCAAGCAAGACCCCCCGTTGCCATTCACGGTTCTCCCATGTGGTGTTGGGGCTTGAACCCAGCAAGGTGTGTATTCTGTGGGGTCAGCTATCTCCCAGTCCCCACACACTTTTTCATTATTCACTAGGGTTCTTTGAGTGCTGTTAGGGCTCTCCTTGTGTTCTGTAATCATCTATGTTTAATGGGCTTCATTCTTGTTTAGAAAGAGTTATTGCCAGCCAGGTGGTGGCACACCTGGTTAAGTACACACACTACAGTGCACAAGAACCCAAGTTTCAAGCCCTTGGTCCCCACCTGCAGGGGGAAATCTTCACAATTGGTGAAGCAGTGCTGCAGGTATCTCTGTCTCTTTCGCTGTCTCCCACTCCCCTTTCAACTTCTCTCTTTGTCAACCCAATAATAAATTAAAAAGAGTTATTGCCCATTTCCCCCCTTTTGTTGCCCTTGTTGTAGCCTTGTTGTGGTCATTATTGTTGTTGATGATGTCATTTGTTATTGGATAGGACAGAGAGAAATGGAGAGAGGAGGGGAAGACAGAGAGGGGGAGAGAAAGATAGACACGAGCAGACCTGCTTCACCACCTGTGAAGCGACTCCCCTGCAGGTGGGGAGCTGGGGGCTTGAACTGGGATCCTTATACTGGTCCTTGCGCTTGTTGCCACGTGCACTTAACCCTCTGCACTACTGCCCGACCCCCATTATTGCCCAATTTGTCCCACTTTTAAATACTAGGATCTCAGAACTTTATGTTACCTAACAAGCAAACATAGTGAACAAAGGTGATCAATCTTTTATGTCTTGAATCCTGTCTCCCCCGGGCAGGAGTCTAGTATTCTATAGAAAAATATGTAAGTGAAAGCAGTAGCACTTTATATTTTCCTTTTTCCATCCCCCTAAAGGGAAGTGCTTCTATCTTCAAACATGTTTTGCTTACTGAGAACTGCTATAGCTCAACTAGAACCGGATTTGACTATAGGGGGTTCATCATTTGCATTACACCAATATAAGCTTGAACCTAGTTTGATAACCAAATAACAATGCATTTTGCAGATCACTCACTCCAGAGAGCTGACCCACTCCTACCTCTCACCCCAGTTAAAAACCTGGCATCTAATGATGATGGTATTTTTCTTTTAAGGTTGTTGACCTTTTCTTTTCTTTTCTTCTCTTCTCTTTTCTTTTCTTTTTTTCTCCTCCAGGGTTATTGCTGGGCTCGGTGCCTGCACCATGAATCCACCGTTCCTAGAGGCCATTTTTCCCCCTTTTTGTTGCCCTTGTTGTTGTAGCCTCATTGTGGTTATTATTATTACCATTGTTGATGTTGTTCATTGTTGGATAGGACAGAGAGAAATGGAGAGAGGAGGGGGAGACGGGGGGGGGAGGAAGATAGACACCTGCAAACCTGCTTTACCACCTGTGAAGCGACTCCCCTGCAGGTGGGGAGCTGGGGGCTCGAACCGGGATCCTTATGCCAGTCCTTGTGCTTTGCGCCACGTGCGCTTAACCCACTGTGCCACCGACCCCCTGGTTGTTGACCTTTTCTTAACACCTTACTGTACCTTAATACCTGACAAGTGGTGAAGCAGTGCTGCAGGTCTCTCTCTTGCTCTCTCTCTCTCTTTGCCTTCAGAGTTGTCACTGGCACTCAGTGCCTGCACTATGAAGCCACTGCTCCTGGCAGCCATTTTTCCCATTTTTGTTGCCCTTGTTGCCCTACCTGTCATTATTGTTATTGCTGTTATTGCAGCTGTTGTTGTACAGGACAGAGAGAAATGCAAAGGAGGGGAAGACAGAGAGGGGGAGAGAAAGATAGACACCTGCAGATCTGCTTCACCACCCTTGAAGTGATCCCCCTGCAGATGGGGAGCCAGGGGCTCAAACCAGGATCCTTGTTCTGGTCCTTGCGCTTCATGCCATGTGCAATTAACCCACTGTGGTACTGCGTGGCCCCTCTCTCTTGCTTTCTCTAGCTCTCTCTTTCTCTCTTTCCTCGATTTCTTCAGTTTCTCTCTATCAAATAAAAACAAATACATTAATTTAAACACACACACACACACACACACACACACACACACACACACACACACACACAGTCACTGCAGGGTACTCCAGGCCTCCAGAACTGAACTGGGACTCAATCTGTAGGAAGAAAGTCTAGAATACTGAATGCAATGGAACTAAGCCTTGAGTTGTTACCTTCCACAGAGGGAAATAAAGGTAAGCCTGCAGTGACTATAATAAAGTCAAGAATTTGAATACAGGCAGCAACATGGTGCTAGTGGTCCCTTTCAGTGTCCTTTGGTCAATGTATCAAACCCATCTACCTAAAAAGCAGCTTCCAACAGCCCTTGCACTTCCCTATCATCATTACAGGGATTGAGAAAAACAAATATGTGGCCTGAGTGGTAGGCTTTGCTAATTGGTCATTGTCAAGTAGTCTAAGTGACAGGTTACTGCAGCTGTTAGTAAAGGCTAAATACATGTCTAGATTTAGCCAGTAATGATGCAGCCAGCCCAGACAGAATAAACTCAATACTCCCAGCACAGCAGGCAGCATAGATTCCCTCTAGCCCTAAAGCCCCATGGGGCAGGTCCAGGTGGACATTGGACACACAGTGGATCTATGTCACAGATGAGGCATAGTAAACCTAGGAAACCCATAGTCTCATAATACAGCACTTAACTCAGTGTGATAGTCACACAACAATACACAGATAAATTGAAGAGGAGGAACAGGCAGTGGTGCGCCAGGTTAAGCACACATAGTAGGAAGTGCCAGGACCACACAAGGATCCCAGCTCCCCACCTGCAGAGGGACCACTTCACAAACGGTGAAGCAGGTCTGCAGGTATCTTTGTTTTTTTTTTTTCCCCTTTTTGTTGCCCTTTTTGTTTATCATAATTTTTGTTATTATTGTTGTTATAGGTGTCTTTATCTTCTCCTCCTATGCTGGGCTAGTGTCTCGGGCAAGAGAGAGACGACCAGGGACTCATGGCTGAGCTGGGAACGCAGTTTAATCTTTATTGATGAGCGGGAATGCAGTGCAATCAATCTAATCTCTATTCATTAGAAAATGCTGTCCTTTATATCTCCTGAGGTGGAAGTATCAGGTCAGAAGAGGAAGTACATAGGATAGGGGGTGGGGAGAAGGAAAAAGCACGCATGGTCAGAAGTATAAAGCTTGCATCTAACCAGTGGGGATTAAACCAATGCCCTGTAGGCAGGGTGGCTCTCAGGTAAAGCAGTGATTATGTAAATAGACCATAGTGTTAAGCAATGCAAGCAAACCTAACTTGATGATCAAAACAGAAGGGGTCTTAGAAGCAGAATTAGAAGCAGACCAACACTCCTCTCAATTTCTTTCTGTCCTAGCCAAAAAAAAAATCAAGAAAATGGCCACAGAAGTAATGGATTTGTAGTGCAGGCACCGAGCCTCAGTAATAACCCTGGAGGCAAAAATAAATAAATAGGGTGTTGGGCAGTAGTGCAGCGGGTTATGCACAGGTGGCGCAAAGCACAGGGATCCCGGGCTGGGAAGTCGCTTCACAAGCAGTGAAGCAGGTCTCAAAAAAAAAAAAATAAATTAAATAGATAGATAGATAGATAGATAGATAGATACATAAATAGAAGAGGAAAAGAGGAGTGTGGAAAAGAGGAAAAGAGGAGTGTGTGTAAATCTACACAGTCAGTAGATTTATAGCAAAAAATATGAACTTTTCCATAAATAGTGCTGGGTCAACTGGATAATGCATATAACTTTCAGTGCTTTCCTTAAAAAGAATCAACTACAGGTGAATTATAGTTTCACGCATACACACACACACACACACACACACACACACACACACACACACACACACACAAAATCAATGATGAAGATATAACCCAATGTTTTCATACCTCGGAAATAGGTAAAGATTTCTTTTTTTCTTAAATATTTATTTATTTATTATTGGATAGAGGCAGAGAGAAATTGAGAGGGGAGGGGGAGATAGAGAGGGAGAGAGACAAAGAGACACCTGCAGCCCTGCTTCACCACTTGTGAAGATTTCCCCATGCAAGTGGGAACCAGAAGCTTGAACCCAGGTCCTTGTGCACTGTAATGTGAGTTTTTAACCAGGTGTACCACTGCCTGGTCCCAGTCAAGATTTTTTAAACAAGATATATAGATAAATAGTGCTGATCAAATTAAAAGCCAACCCATCTTTAGACTGTGGAAAACTATAGTGGTTACCTAGGGGGTGAGGACAGGCATAGACCTTCAGTGGTGGGAAAGGTATGAAATTATAATCCTATTGATTTATATTCTCATAACTCACTATTAATGTAACATGTCAGGGAGGAAATCGATTTAATACTTCAAGTTCTCTAACTGCCTAGACCATAGCTCTAAGTATAAATATTTGCTTTAGCCTAAAGTATTTAATGCTTCAGACTTGTAAGATGATCAAACTCTGACACTGGGCTTAAATTGTTCAAGCAGCTATAAAATATATATTTGCATATATGGCTTTTTAAACATCCAAGCTAACTACAACTTTAGGCCAAACAGATCAAAGTCATTTGGTCCTGTCAGTATCTAAAATACAAAGATTTTCAGATACAATTAAAGGGCACAAAGCACACTGAGGCGAAGTATATTACTATAGATGCTGCCCGCTGGATTATCATAGAATACAAAACCCCAACGAACCTGATTCTGAGAATAGGTAATTATTGATATCTTAAATTCTTTCTAAGGCTACAAGAAACCCTTTGCATTCTCTTTTTCTATTTTATTATTTATTTATTTATTCCCTTTTGTTGCCCTTGTTTTATTGTTGTAGTTATTGTTGTTGTTACTGATGTCATCATTGTTGGATAGGACAGAGAAAAATGGAGAGAAGAGGGAAAGACAGAGAGGGGGAGAGAAAAATAAACACCTGCAGACCTGCTTCACAGCCTGTGAAAGGACTTCCCTGCAGGTGGGGAGCAGGGGGGGGGAGAGGGGGGGTTCTAACCGGGATTCTCATGCTGGTCCTTGAGTTTTGCGCCACCTGCACTTAACCCAGGGCACTACCGGCCGACTCCCTGCATTCTCTTTAAGATTCGCATTTTTCCTAGTCCTGGAACCTCTTGGCCTATGCCCATACTTCTTGATATTTCTTCTCTCTTACTGTCATACCATCTTGGTTGACCTCAACCAAACCACTACTAGTGCTGACATCCCATGTCATACTGCTACTGAATTCGTATGGTGGACTGTAGCCAGAGATACCAAGCCTGAGATGTCAGCCTCATAACTCTTCAAATCTGGTGAGATCTTTCTTAGTTCCACTTTAGATGGCACATCATCTAGCAAAGTTACAGATACTAAATACAGGCTCGGATTTAGGGTACCGGGTACAGGTGTACATGCATCAATAAGCAAGGGGCAATTATATAACTCAAAGTAAAATTGCTCAGTAGTCCTCGGTGATTAAACTTAGACCTAATAAGCCTGGAATCCTAGTTGAAGTGCCTAAAAAAGGCATCTTAAATTCTCTAATCAATTAGACTTAGACCAAATTAGCTTGACAATCTAGTAGAAAGGCCTAAAGAAAACAGATCCCAGTATCTTGTATATAGCTGTGCTATTGGATGCTTCTAATCTACTTGGTCTAGGCTTTTGAGAGAGCCCGCATATCAAATACACAGCCTATATATTAAAAAGATTCAGTTTGTGTTTTGAAAAACTTTGAGACATACAATTGATTTTCCCCCTCTCATATTAATCAACTACTGATTTATATGTCTACATTTTGCTAGGAGTGTACATAAACACCATTCCCACCACCCAAAGACTGTGACCCATCCCTCCCACCCACTCCCACCCCCCACTGGCCCAGGAAGCTGCATGTCTACCCCTCACCACAGGGTTTTTACTTTGGTGCCCTACTTACAATTTGATCAGGTCCTGCTTTTAGTTTCCCTTTCAGATCTTCTTACTCAACTTCTGTTGATGAGTGGGATCATCCCATACTCATCTTTATCTTTCTGACTTAGTTCACTTAACATAATTCCTTCTAGCTCTGTCAGAGAAGATGGGTCAGAGAAGGTGGAAGCATCCAATAGCACAGCTATATACAAGATACTGGATACTGTACAGCAAACCATAACAAAAGGACTTTTCAAAGTTAACCCAATTACCAAATAATGTGATGATAACATTAACTATCGATTGTCTTTTTGAACCCTAAGACAGCAGGAACCTCACATCTCCACTATAGAGCCCCTATTTCCCCCAGTCCTGGAACCCTTGGATAGGGCCCACTTTCCCGTATGTGTCTCCCAATCCATACCAAATAATATTGCATCCGCTGATCACAACCTAACCAACGCAACGATTGCCACCTCAACATGCTTCACTTCAGACTGTGTCCAGAGACTTCACGTGTGGAATGACAACCCTTCAGCTTCATTACTCGGGTGAGACCTTTCCTTTTATAGTACACTCTAATTTCATCTCAGGTGGTTCACTTTCTAACAAAGTCCCATAACCTAGATATACACCAGTTTCTGTGAGAGAGAGCTTATGTTCACACGTATCCATAAACTACTGCAAAATATATACCTGAAAGCAGAAGTACACTAGAGTTTGCAGTGAGTACCTCCCTAACACTTCCTCTCCACTATTCCAAGCTTTGGGCCCATGATTGCTCAACAATTTGTTTGGCCTCGTATGTTAACTCTCTTTTCAGTCACCAGGTTCCAGATGCCATCAGGATGCTAGGCAGGCTTCCCTGGATTGAAGACCCCACCAATGTGTCCTGGAGCTCAGCTTCCCCAGAGACACACCCTACTAGGGAAAGAGAGAGGCAGACTGGGAGTATGGACCAACCAGTCAACGTCCATGTTCAGCGGGGAAGCAATTACAGAAGCCAGACCTTGTTCAGCGGGGAAGCAATTACAGAAGCCAGACCTTCCACCTTCTGCAGCCCACAATGACCCTGGGTCCATGCTCCCAGAGGGATAGAGAATGGGAAAGCTATCAGGGGAGGGGATGGGATATGGAGATTGGGTGGTGGGAATTGTGTGGAGTTGTTCCCCTCCTACCTTATGGTTTTGTTAATTAATCCTTTCTTAAATAAATAAATAAATAAGAAAACAGATCCCAAAAACCTAATTCTGGTTGGGTTCAACAAATGACATTCAATGCTTAAAGAACTGGGAGAAAAACCTAAGGTCGTCAGGTAAAAAGAGGACTACAAAAGTTGCATAAGGGCAAGAGACTAGCTCATTTAGTAACGACCCTTTGGGTCATCATCTGTGGTCCTAGCCAGGGAATCCTTGGATTCTCACACAAATATGATGGGCCGAGAGCTCTAATGGATCCCTCTCTGCACCACCACTGGTCACTCCTATCAGGAACATCATCACAAACCTTCTTGAGGGCCTTCCCAGGACCTTCTTGCCCTCATCATAAAGCAGTGATGGTAGGGTCTACTCTAGTCTCCAAAGGGAGACTGGGGAATCCTTCCCTGCCACTTGGAATACTGGTCCTATAATAAGTGCAGCTTGCAATGTTCCCAGCTGTGACCATGAGCTGTGAGCTCAGACCAATCAGGAATTAGAGGTTACACAGGCTCTGTTGCTAAATATATATATGGGCCCTGGGTCGGGTGGATGGAAGTAAATAGTTAATTTTATTCATCGAATTTTTTTCAAGAATGGGAGCTATTCTCTGCCCTAATCCAACTTTCTAGTCCAAGGATGTAGCTCAGTGGTACAGCGCTTTTTGTATGTGAGGTGCTGAGCTCAAGCCCAGGCAGAGAGTAGGGTAGAGGAAGAGGTTAGTGAAGCAGTTAATGATATCTTAGTAAGATCTGTAGATGAATACCAAAGTCACTTTCTTGAATTTGACAATGGAATATAGTCAAGCAAGAAATCAAGGGATGAAGTAGGATGAAAGGAATTTAGAATGTTTGGTACTGTTTTTAGAAAGTATAAAAATCACTTCAAAATTAAAGGTCAAAAATAAGGAAGATAATTTAAATGTTTCTAAAGTTTCTCTCTAAGTATCTGCATAAAATTGGCATGGGACTTGAATAGGCACTTTATAAAACAAATATCCAGGGGAAGGGACAAAGAAGTAGCTCACTAAGTAGGGCTCCTGCCTTGCTGTGCCTGGAGCCCAGGTTAGAGTCCAGGCACCAGAGGAAGCTCCAGTGCAAGACAGGTTCTCATTCTGTCCATTTACAGTAAAGAAATCATCTGGTAGTGGATATCATTTTATTTCTCCGACATAGCAAGCAAAAAAAGGGGGGAGTGGAGAAGGCACAGCTAATACTGGCTAACAAATGAATTTAATGACTTCAACTCTGAGTAGATATTATAATGCTTATGCAAAGAGACTCTCTTGCTTGAGGCTCCAAAATCCCAGGTTCCATTTCCCATGCCGCCATAAGCCAGAGCTAAGCAGTGCTCTAGTAATAATAATAATAATAGGGAGTTGGGTGGTAGTGCAGCAGATTAAGGACAGGTGTCCCGAAGTACAAGGACCTGCATAAGGATCCTGGTTCAAGCCCCGGACTCTCCACTTGCAGGGGAGTCGCTTCACAGGCGGTGAAGCAGGTCTGCAGGTGTCTTTCTCTCCCCCTCTCTGTCTTCCCCTCCTCTCTCCATTTCTTTCTGCCCTATCAACGATGACATTAATAGCTACAATAATAATAATAATAATAAGTATAAACTGATAATAATAAAATACACATTGCTTGGTTGTTCAGGGAAAAATGTTTTCAAAACAAATTAATGGTCTCACTGAACAGTTTTGACATTTTCTCATCTGCAGCTAACAAGCTGTATAATAAAAGATCCTTACAAGAACCAAGTCATGAAGAAATGACTAAGCGTACTGTAGAGAATTTTTTTGTATTTGCACATCTGGGAGAAAAATGTATTACTGAAATGCTAGATACAATAAAATGGCTCCTAAAATGTTTCTTTCTTTAAAATAACAGAATGCTTGATTTTACTGGGAAAACACAAAACCTTAAAAACTGTGGGTAATTACGAGTTACATTTAGCCTCTTATAGTACACATTATTCACAAAGTCACATACTCCCAGCTTAACTACCTTTTCACACACTACACTGGGTCTTGAGCTTCCTTCAGATGTAGAGATTGACCTTAAGGGCAGACAATATAACTTACCATGCGATGGAAATATTCTATGTCTACCTGGGCTGGTAGTTACATTGATGTACACATCTGTTGAAATTCAAAGTTTGTGTCTTTAAGTGCTAGTAAATTATGCCACAATTTTAAGAAAGCTTATTACTAAGTTTATTTTATTTGTGTATAGGATAAAGGCAGAGAGAAATCAAGGGGGGAAAGGGAAGAGAGAAAGAGAGACCTTTGCAGCTTCATTCTTGAAGCTTTCCCCCTGCAGTTGGGGATCTGAGGATTGAACCCAGGTCTTTGAACACTGTAATGTGTTTTCTCAACTAGGTGTGCCACCACCACCCTCAATTTTAAAGTGATAAATTAATACCTGCTGATTATGTAAAATCAAAATTTATTAAGACACTACTACACTATCTCGTCAATAAGTCTTCCTAGTATTTCCTACAAACACTGCGAAGTACTTGGTAGCTTGACCCAGGTCTCTTTTTTATCTGCATATAGAAACAGTGGAATAAGCAAAAAAAAAAAAAAGAAGAGGTAAACGAATTCGACGAGTTCTGTGAAACGGTACTCAATCTAATAAAAATGCATGATAGCATAAGGAAGTATTTTAAAATCATATAATTTAAAAAATCTGGTATCAAACTGTGCTTCTTTCCACAGCAGCATCCTCCGCACCGCCCCCTCCTATCTCCAGTGCCTGGGCGAGGCTGCCCTCTAGTGGCGGGAGAGGCAATCGTAGGAACAAATGCGGTGTGACAGAAGTGAGCTCATCTTTGCCTTTGACACAACTCAGAAGTCCTGGCAGAAGACAATTCTTCCTCTGTGGATCTAGTGGATGAGTGGTGGGTATATATCCACCGAAGACATTGGGGGAGGGGTGACCCAAACAAACCTTTTGGACAGATGCTTTGAAACTGAAGAGAACCGAGGCTGCTTGCTTGAATAGACAGACAGGAAAGTCTGGACGTTGGCTCTCCCTCAGGCAGAACGGCCATGGACACAGATGTAATTAGCCTACACCCACTGATGCCTTTGTGCCAGATAGTAAAATACTTCTTTCTTCTGGGAGAACAAAGACTCAGAGTACATGGCTTGGCAAGCAGAGTCCCAAGTATTGTATCCCTTCTCTCTCTACCTTTGCCAGGCGCACTTGTACAGCCCTGGGCAGCAGTAGCGCCTTACCATGGAGTCTCAAATGTTCACAGCAAACAGCAATTCCTAATGGCACAGGCATAGGATGTGCACATCCCAGTCTCCTGTTAACTCTTTTAAAATTTTTTCATTTAAGGTGCAGTTTATTTGGTTTATTTATTTATTTATGAAAAAGATAGGAGAGAAAATAAGAGTCAGACATCACCCTGGTATACATGCTGTCAGGGGTTGAATTTAGGACCTCATGTTTGAGAGTTCAGTCCTTTATCCACTGCACCACCTCCTGCGCCACCTTCCTGTGCACTTTTTTTTTTTTTTACAAAAAGGAAACATTGACAGAACCATAGAATAAGAGGGGTACAACTCCACACAATTCCCACCACCAGAAGTCTGTATCCCATCCCCCTCCCCTGATAGCTTTCCTGTCCTTTAACCCTCTGGGAATATGGACCCAGGGTCATTTGGGGTGCAGAAGGTGGAAGGTCTGGCTTCTGTAATTGCTTCCCCGCTGGACATGGGTGTTGACAGGTGGATCCATACTCCTAGCCTGTCTCTCTCTTTCCCTGGTGGGGCAGGGCTCTGGGGAAGAGCTGCTCCAGGAGACATTGGTAGGGTCACCTGCCCAGGGACTCTTAAAACACTGGGGCAGCCATGGCTATGTGGAAATTTCAGCTTTGCTTTCCACCATCAGTTTTAGCTTTCTGTCCAGGCCTAGATGTTGACAGCCTCATTGAAGGTACAATGGAAAAAAAAAAAAGATTGGGAACTTCTACTGAGGAGACTTTGGGAAATTGCACCACATTGCTTTGTCATGAAAGATTAGAGCATGGGATTGAAACAAATTATAGGTAAAGGGTTTAGGAAAGTTCACACTTTCAAATCCATGACAGACAAGAGACACATTACAGAATCAAGGCAGTAAAGATGCTATTCACTTAGTGAACATTTCTTCAGCACCCTGGTTTGAGACACTGGGCTTGAAGGGGACACAGCAGTGACTGCCTGGCACATACATGTATGCACAATGTGCAGAGTTCTGTACCTTGCCCCCAGAAACTCCTAATTCCCACTGCCAATTCTATACCTCAAAAAGCACCTCTTCTGTGAAAAGTTTTCCCACTTCTCTCGACCCATCCCATCCATTGGAAGCTGCATTAGTTTTCCCTAGGTCACCAAGACAGGCTGATTCTATAATTATCTATCTACCTATCTCTGCCCTCCCCCCTTTTTCCAATGGTCCTGCTTTCACTTCCTTTCTAAGTCACTTTTATACCCATTACTACTTCCAGATGTCTTTCCTTTTTTTCCTCTTCTCTTTCAAATAAGAGAAATAGTGCCTGGCTCCCTCTAATGTTTTCCAGATTCACTTCTTTTTCATAAAGACAAGATCCCTGGTTACAAACGCTTCAGGTCCTGGTGAAACGAGGGCCCTTTGCATTAAGTATTTGCATATCTTCTTGGTAAATACCTAACAGTTGTATTGCTGTGTCATAAGGTGGTTCCTTTTTAATTTGTTTAAGAATTCTCCATACAAACTTCAGAAGGCCTGCACCAGTTTGCATTCTCAACAGCAGTGTAGGACTTTATTATGTTGAGGAATTGGCCTTCTATTCCCAACTACAGGATCTTTATCCTAAATGAATGTTAGAATTTGTCAAAAAAATTTCTGTATCAACTGATATATATATATATATTTCTTTTTGTTGACATAGTGGATTACATGATTGACTTGTGAATGTTAAACCATCCCTGCTTCCCAAAGGATGAATTCCACTTGGTCTTAGTAAATTATTCTCTTGATATGTTGTTGGATTCAATTTGCCAAAATTTTTCTGAGAATCTTTGCATCAGTATTCATCAAAGGTATAGGTCTATAGTTTTTGTTTGTTTGTTTTTGTTATTTTTGTAGAGTCCGTTCATGCTTTAGGGATTAGTGTGATGTTAGTCTTGTGCAGTGTTTGGGAGTGGCTTCCCCTCTTCAGTTTTCTGGAACAGATTGAGGAGAATTAGTGTTAGTTCTTCGAAGGTCTTAGAAAACTCACTCATAAAACTATCTGGACCAGGGTCGGGTGATGACGCAGCTGGTTGAGTGCACTTGTTACAATGCACAAGGACCCAGATTCGAGCCCCCAGCCCCCACCTGCAGGGAGAAAGCTTCATGAGTGGTGAAGCGGGGCTGCAGGTGTCTCTCCTCTTTATCTCCCCCTCCCCTCTCCATTTATGACTATCTGTATCCAAGAGATAAGTAAAGATAATTTTTTAAAAAACACCATAAAACTATCTGGACCTAGACTTTTATTCCTGGGGAGCTTTTTTTATTACTGCCTTGATTTCTATGTTAGTAATTTCCCTGTTTACTGTAGGTTGGCTTTAATTTACTAAGCTTTGATCGTGTTGCTCTCTGTTGTCTTCCCCTCTGTTATCGCTTTGTTTTTGCTATTGCTGTTTTCTGTCTTCCTGGTTCCAATCTACCGCTGATTACCTTGTTTAACTGGAATTTCTTTGCTTCTTCTTTTCATGTGGGACTTCTTTCAGCCTGTAGGAGTCCCAGTTGTAGTTTGAGAGTATTTTTGTTGTTGTTGTTGTTGTTGCTCTTTTAGCTAGTTGATGGAGGAATGACTGTGAATTTTCTGGAATACCATGGCCATGCCTCTGGAAGATCTCATTTTTGCTTTTAGAAAAAAATTGTTATATTTTCTTAGGTTTATGCTACTGTTCTTTTTCTCCCCTTTTTATTGTGGCAAAATGTGTGTAACATAGAACTTGCCATTTTGACCAGTTTAAATGTACAGTTTAGTGGCATTAAGTGACTACACAAGGTTGAAACATCACTACTATTTACAAAATTGCTCACCACCCCAAACAGAAACTCTGTACCTATTAAGCAAGAACTACCCATCTCCACTCTCAGCTCCAGCCCCTTGTAACCTCTAACCTACTTAATTCTTTTGATATTTTATTTACGTGTCATTTATTTATTTATGGATGGTCTAGAGACAGAGAGAAAGCAAGAGTGAAGGGGACAGAGAGAGAAAGTGAGAGACCTACAACACTGCTTCAGCACTTGTGAAGCTTCTTGCCTGTGGGTAGGGGTTGCGGACTTGAACCCTGGCCAGTACATCTGGTAACATGCACTCTACCAGATGCACAAACACCTGGCCTCCTTTTGGATAAGTCTTTAGAGTTTCCCAGGTGATTCTCATGTGCAGCTAGGCTTGGGAAGAGTCAACCAGATTCTTGATTCCAGCTGTGCCCTCTTGTGGTCAGTTTTCTACATTAAAGCAAAAGGAATCTGAAATGTCAGCCTGATCAAGTCACTGCTTTGCTTACCCCTCTCTCATCAAGATAAGTTTCTTTCCATGATCAGAAGGATCTTCAGCAAAAACTGGGAAAAGTTATGCATGTACAGACTGTTGTATTCACTGTCAAATGTAAAACATTAATCCCCCAATAAAGGAAAAAGGAGAAGAGAAGAGAAGAGAAGAGAAGAGAAGAGAAGAGAAGAGAAGAGAAGAGAAGAGAAGAGAAAAGAAAAGAAAAGAAAACCCTTCAGCACCTGGCCTCTGCTGGGCTATTAGTCTTGTGTCTTCCTGTCTTCATTCCTGATCCTTCCCACCACTTTTTTTTTTTTGGTGCCATGAATTTTCTGAAGGCCTTGGATGCACTGTACTCTCACTTATGAGCTTTCTGACATGCACCTTTAGAAGTTCTTACATGAAAGTGCTCACCAGGGCACTGCTGGGTGCTTGAGAATACCTGTACTAGTACAAGTTGGTGACCAACACTAGCATCAGCCCCAGAATGATGACCACTCCTTAAAGGCAGAGATGGCTGTGTTGCTAATTTCCCTCGACCCCATCTTCTAGGAACTAGCCTTGAGCATGTGAAGGAAATTCAGAAGTGAACTGAATTACAGTTAAGGGAAAAGTGTGAGGCTTGTTTCTAAGCAGAATCAGAGCCTGAGCAGAACAGCATAACAAAGTAGTATCAACAATTCATTTATTCATTCAGCTAAAACATTATTTATTGTTTATTTCTTTATTGGGGTGTTAATGTTTTACAGTTGACAGTAAATACAATAGTTTGTACGTGCATGACATTTCCCAGTTTTCCACATAACAATACAACCCCCACTAGGTCCTCTGCCATCATGTACCAGGACCTGAACCCTGCCCCCCACCCACCCACACCAGAGTCTTTTCCTTTGGTGCACTACACCAACTCCAGTCCAAGGACTGCTTAGTGTTTTCTCTTCTGATCTTGTTTTTCAACTTCTGCCTGTGAGTGAGATCATCCCATACTCACCCTCCTGTTTCTGACTTATCTCACTTAACCTGATTTATTCAAGCTCAGCTAAACCATTATTGATCACTTCATGCCTGGCACATGAGAACTATAATCTCAGTTAGGGATCTTATTGCCAATTGGTAAAGACTGAAAAATCAATTCATGACTAAAAAGATATGAAAAAGGGAGGAGAAGAGGGATGGAAGGGAAGTAAACAAGGCTAGACTTGGGTCATGAGGGAAAACTTTACAAAAGAAACCATTAATGGCTTTAGTCTTAAACAACAAAAACCACGCCTGAGAGAAAGCGAAAGAGGGCAGGAGGAAGAGAGGGAGTGGGGAATGAAAACTGGAGAGGGCTGGTGAATTCCCAGCAAGGAAGCACCAGGGTTTTTTGTTGTTGTTGTTTGTTTTGTTTTGGTTTCGCCTCCAGAGTTATTGCTGGGGCTCAGTGCCTGCACCATGAATTCACTGTTCCTTGAGGCCATTTTTCCCCCTTTGTTGCCCTTGTTGTTGTAGCCTTGTTGTGGTTATTATTGTTGTTGATGTCATTAGTTGTTGGATAGGACAGAGAGAAATAGAGAGAGGAGGGGAAGACAGAGAGGGGGAGAGAAAGATAGACACCTGCAGACCTGCTTCACTGCCTGTGAAGCGACTCCCCTGCAAGTGGGGAGCCGGGGGCTCAAACCCGGATCCTTATGCCGGTCCTTGGGCTTTGCGCCACATGCGCTTAACCTGTTGTTGTGATGCCCGACCCCCGGAAGCAGCAGTTTTAAAGCTTCGGAATTAAAGAGGAAGGCATGACAGTTTCTGGAAAGTGCAAGTGACTCAATAAATCTGAACCTGAATTTTCTACTACCTCTTTTAGTAATCTCAAATTCTGGTTATCATCTCAAGTAATGGCTTAATATAGCTGAAATAACATCTAAATTGAGAAAGTTAAATGCAAATTTATCTTTGACTTGTGGTTCATGGTCCCCAGGACTCTTTCAAGAAATTATAGGAAATAAAAGAAGATGACATGTGAAAAAACTCTCCATTTCACTTCTCATTAGAGAAATACAAATTAAGACTACACTGAGATGTCGTCTCAGTGACTACACTGAGATGTCACCTGAGAAACGGCTTGCATCAACAAAACAGGAAATGACAGGTGTTGGAGAAGGTGTGGAGAAAAAGGGATTTTTGCTACACTGCTGGTGGGAATGCAAATTGGTGCAGCTCCTTAAATGAGAGTCCTTAAATAAAAATGGAATTACCTTGTGAACAAGCAGTACCACTCTTGGGCATTGATGCAAAGGACACTCAAACACTAATTTGAAGAGACATACGCATCTTGTGTTCAGAGCTGCATTATTCACTATTCTTGGTCAAATAGTCTCTGCATCTGTGGATGTAAATCCTTGTGATGTATGACTGGACCCCAGTATTTATAATGATAGGTAGTATTTCCCTCTCTGTCTCCCTTTCCTATCCTCCTCCACTGGCTATAGGGCCCTCCCGTTTTGTTTGTTTTTTACTTTTGTTTTGTTTTGTTTTTAAATATTTTATTTTATTTATTTATTCCCTTTTGTTGCCCTTGTTGTTTTATTGTTGTAGTTATTATTGTTGTTGTCATTGTTGGATAGGACAGAGAGAAATGGAGAGAGGAGGGGAAGACAGAGAGGGGGAGAGAAAGATAGACACCTTCAGACCTGCTTTACCGCCTGTGAAGCGATTCCCCTGCAGGTGGGGAGCCGGGGTTCGAACCGGGATCCTTATGCTGGTCCTTGTTGTTTTTTACTTTTTTATTTATAAAAAGGAAACATTGACTAAACCATATGATAAGAGGGGTACAAATCCACACAATTCCCACCACCAGAACTCCTCTTCTTATCCTCTCCCCTGACAGTTTTCCTATTCTTTAACCCTCTGGGAGTATGAACCTAGAGTCATTATGGGATGCAGAAGGTGGAAGGTCTGGCTTCTGTAGCTGCTTCCCCAATGAACATGGGCATTGACAGGTCAACCCATACTCCCAGCCTGCCCCTCTCTTTCCCTGGTGGGGCGGGGCTTCAGAACACATTGGTGGGGTTGTCTGTCCAGGGAAGTCTGGTTAGCATCATGCTAGCATCTGAAACCTGGTGGCTGAAAAGAGAGTTAACATATAAAGCCAAACAAGTTGTTGACTAGTCATGAACCTAAAGGCTGGAATAGTGCAGATGAAGAGTTGGGGGTCTCCATTCTGTACATAGCTAGTAGGCCTATTTTAGTTATATTTCAAAGGGCCTGTGACTATACTAGTTTGTTTTATTTTTTCCTAGCCTGAAATCTGATATGCAGGTGGACCCAAGTTATTGTCTGGGGAGATGGTGTCATGGCTGGGAAAAGGACCAGAAAGCTGGACAGAGAAGAGGGTAGCTGCCAAATATGGGAAAGGTGTATAAATATTGTTGACTGTAAACCCCACTGATTTGATCTGATCTGGGGTCCATATTCAGCTTAGGAGCCTATGTGACCTCTGCATCCCTGTAGATCTGAGCTCACATTGTGTGGTCATGAGTAGGAATGTTTCAAGCTGCTTGAATTTCAGGACCCATCTTCTTTGGGTGGAGCATAGAGTATGTTGTCCAGCCTCTCTTCGGAGGATAGAACCGCTGCTATAGGTAATAGTATAGGTATTACTATAGTCTACCGCTATTGATCCAAGTTGAGGGTAAGGCCTATGGGGGTCCACAAATTCTGTTGTATCTGATAGAAATGACTGGTAATGTTAGAGAGAGGGATTTATTCAAGGTCTAGGCCCATCATGTCTGTTCGGGAATCTCAGAACTCTCCAACTAGGGCCCCAGCTGATGGGGTGGCCTGATAGTGACTAAAGAGTCATCATTACATATGTCAGTCTCTTGCCCTTATTCAGCTTTTGCAGTCCTTGCTTTGATAAGATTAGCTTTGGAGTGAGTGAGGGAAGTGTAATAGGAAGTAGGTGAGGAGGGTATCTAACTCTAAGTAGACATTTCATTATGAGCTTTATACTGACTCAGTGTAGACTATTGTGTTCTTTTGCTTTCAGGTATATATTTTGCCCTAATTTATGGATACATGTTGAATATATGCTCTATCTCATGGGACCTGGTCTATATCTAGGCTTTGAGACTTTGTTAGGAAGTGAACCACCTGAAGTGGAGTTAGGGAATCCTATGAAAAAAAAGGTTTCACCTGAGTAATGAGGCTGAATCATGGGGCGCGAGCCCTTCCACACTACGACCATCATCTCTGGCATTATGCTATTCCACTGCAGAATACTGTGCCCCAGTATGGTTCCGTAGCCCCCATGTCCACTTGGTCGATTCCAAATTATATTCCTCCATGAAGATAATTTCTGGAACCATCCGTTCCACCCCGGTTCCATGGCTGCCAGTTCTTAGCAACATCGCCCTGCCAGATATTCGTCGGGATGCGGCATCATCTAAGTTCATTTCCCACGTCTACGCTCGACCGGACCTGCCAATATATGCGGATATCTTCGCCCACCCTGTCCAATGCTTGACGTCTCGTCACCCAATCTGGTCCCCTATGCCTACACTGAACTTCTCTGTTCCAGTCTCTTGGAAACAGAGTTGGCAGTCAGCTGAGGTAAAGAACAAACACCTCATCACAGACCCCTGCAAGCGTCAACCCGGCTTTGACCTAGCACGTTATGATTGGGCCCTCCTCAATCGCTATCGAACAGGCCATGGCCGGTGCGCCGCTATGTTCCACCGCTGGGGAGCCAGAGACGACCCGAACTGCCCCTGCGGCTACAGACAGACTATGACCCACATAGTCGACGACTGCCACCTCTCCAGATTCAAAGGAGGTCTCGAAACTTTACATCAGGCTCAACCTGATGCTGTTGACTGGCTACGGAAGAAGGGCAAACGCTAGAAGAAGAATGAGGCTGAAGAGTTGACGTTCCACACCTGAAGTCTCTGGACACAGTCTGAAGTGAAGTGAAGCATGCTGAGATGGTACTCGTTGCATTGATTAAGTTGGGATCGGCAGATGCAATATCATTTGGTATGAATTGAGAGAAGCATGCAGGAAAGTGAGCCCCACCTTAGAGGTTCGAGGACTGGGGGAAATACAGGCTTTATAGAGGAAGCAGGAGGTTCCTTTTGTCTTAGGGTTAAGAAGGCAACAGATATAATCACATTATTTGGCAATTGGGTTAACTTTGAAATATCCCTTTGTTAGGATTTATGTATCATATACAACATCAACATAATTTACGTCCTTTGACATTATTTGTATATAGCTGTGCCACTGGTTGTTTCTGTTCTCCCTTGTCTAAGCTTTTAAGAGAGTCAACATATCAAAGACTCAGCCTATGGTCTGTGCATTAAAAAGTTTGAGACATTCAGTCAATTATTCCCCTCTCATATTAATTAGTGATTTATATGACTATAAATTAATAGGAGTATACATAAACACCATTCCTACCATCACAAGACTGTCACCTCCCACCCACACCCCTAGTGAAGCGGAACGTCCACCCTTACCCTCAACCCAGAGATTTTTTAAAAAAAAAATTTTTATTTTATTATATTTATTTATTTTCCCTTCTGTTGCCCTTTATTTGTTGTTGTTGTTGCTGTTGTTATTGATGTCATTGTTGTTGGATAGGACAGAGAGAAATGGAGAGAAAAGGGGAAGACAGAGAGGGGGAGAGAAAGACCGCCTATGAAGCAACTCCCCTATAGGTGGGGAGCTGGGGGCTCGAACCAGGATCCTTACTCTGGTTGTTTCGCTTTGTGCCACGTGTGCTTAACCCACTGCACTACTGCCTGACTCCAAACCCAGAGATTTTTATTTTGGTGCCCTACTCCAAATTCAGTCAAAACCTGCTTTGTGTTTCCCTTTCTGTTCTTCTTTCTCAACTTCAGTTTATGACTGGGATCATCCCATACTTGTCTTTGTCTTTCTGACTTAGCTCACTTAACATAATTTCTTCTGGCTCTGACCCTAGATGAGTCAGAGAATATAGGTTCATTGTTCTTAATAGCCATGTAGTATTCCATTATGTGTGTATACCACAGCTTTCTCAGCCAGTCATCTGTTGTTGGGCACCTGGGTGGCTTCCAGGTTTTAGCTATTACAAATTGTGCTGCTATGAACATAGGTGTACACATATCTTTTTGGTTGGACATTATGGAGTCCTTGGGGTATATCCCAGGAGAGGAATTACTGGGTCATATAGAAGGTCCGTGTCTAGTCTGGTGAGAGTTCTCCAGACCGCTCTCCACAGAGGTTGGACCAATTTACATTCCCACCAGCAGTGCAGAAGGGTTCCTTTGTACCCATAGCCTTTCCAGCATTTGTTGCTGCTGTCCTTTTTGATGTATGCCTTTCTCAAAGGGGTAAGACCTGGAGCAATTTTTCATGTATTTGTTAGTCTTAAATCTCTTCTGTAGTGAATGTTCTGTTCATATCCTCTGCCCATTTTTGGATGGGGTCATTTGTTTTTTTGTTGCTAAGTTTGCTGAACTCTTTGTATATTTTGGTTGTTAGTCTCTTGTCTGAAGTATGGCATGTGAAGATCTTCTCCTGTTCTGTGAGGGGTCTCTTTGTTTGTGTGATGGTTTCTTTGGCTGTGCAGAAGCTTTTCAATTTGATGTAGTTCCATTGATTTGTTTCTGTTTTAGTCTTCCTTGCAGTTGGGTTTGTATCATCAAAGATGTCCTTGAGATTTAAGTGGAAAAGTGTTCCACCAATGTTTTCCTCTAAGAATTTGAGAATTTGATAGTTTCTTGTTGGTATGCTTCTAATTCTGCTTCTAAAACCCCTTCTGTTTCATTGGTTTAATCCCCCCCTGCTTAACACTGTATTCTATTTACATAACCACTGTTAACTAAGCACCGCCCTGCCTCCAGGGCATTGGTTTCATCCCCACTGGTTCATGATGTCTTTTTGCTCTGCCCCCTTTCCTAGTACACCCTGATTTCTACCAGTCTTTTTTTTTTTCGCTCCACCCTCTCTATGTCACATCCTGTTTCCACCCTACTTGGCGAGTATATATAAGGACAGGATTGTGATTAGAGATAGCTTAGCTTAGATTGCACTGTGTTCCACATGAATAAAGACTGAACTGTGTACCACTCAGCCATGAGTCCCTGGTGGTCTGTCTCCCGCCTGCGAAGCCAGCCCGCAGTTTCTGGTCTAACATCCAGGTCCTTGATCCATTTGGCATTGACTTTTGTTTTTGGTGAGATAAAGTGGTTCAGTTTATTTATTTCAGTTTATTTATTGACATTATGGATTTAAGGTATGGCAGTGCCATTATTCAACAATTTTTTAATTTGCTCTGATATATGGCAAATGTTTTGGTGAAGTTCTTGTTTATAAGAGGTCTTTTATAAGAGGTTTATAAGAGGTCTTTTAGAACCTCTTTCAGGGAAGGCTTCGTGATGGTTGCCTCCTTTAACTGCTGCCTGTCTTAGAAGGTTTTGATCCCTCCATCTAGTTTGAATGAAATTCTAGCAGGATATATTATCCTTGGTTGAAACCCTTTTTCATTCAGGGCTCAGTAGATATCTTGCCATTCTCTTCTGGCTTTTAGAATTTGAGTGGAGAAGTCTGCTGATGGTCTTATGGGTTTTCCCCTGTATGTGACTTTTTGGTTTTTTTTTCTTGCAGCCTTTAGGATCCTTTCTTTATCCTTACTTCTTTTCATTATAACTATGATGTGTTTTGGTGTTTTCAGTTCTGGGTGGATTCTGTTTGGGACTCTCTGGGCCTCTTGAATCTTAATATCCTTTCTGTTGTTTAGGTCTGGGAAGTTTTCTTCTATTATTTCCTCTAGGATGTTTACTTCCCCTTCCCCTCTTTCTTCCTCTGGTAGGCCAATTATATAAATGTTATTTCTTTTGAAATCATACCATATGTCTCTGTTTTTGTCTTCAGTGTCTCTTAATTTCTTTTTTAGCTCTTTTACCTCTTTGTTAGTTTTCCATCTCAACTTCTGTCTGGCTAATTCTGTTTTCTGCTTCTGTTAATCTGCTTTCCCTTCCTTCAGCTTCTTTCTTTAGTTCAGCTATAATATTGTTATTAGCTTGTTCTGCTAATTGACCTTTTAGCTCAGCTATTTCAGCTTTCAGTTCTCTAATTACCTCAAGGTAGCTAGCAGTTTCCTTGAGAGTCTAATCTGTTGTTTCCCTAATTCTTATCTTATCCCTTTCCTCCATAGTTGTCTTCATTTCTGTGATTATTAGGTTTACTATTGCTTGCATAGTTTAAAAAAAAGATTTTATTTATTTATGAGAAAGATAGAAGGAAAGAGAAAGAACTAGACATCACTCTGGCACATGTGCTGCTGGGGATCAAACTCAGGACCTCATGCTTGAGAGTCTAAAGCTTTACCACTGTGCCACCTCCTGGACCACGCATGCATACTTTTCTTATCTATGATCATTTCTGACTGATTTGGAGTTTCTTTTGGGCTCCTGTCCTGATTCATTGTGGTAGCAGTTTTATTTGCTCTTGATTCAACCATTTTTTTTAATTGATGTGGTTTGTATTCTTCTGTTCTGTCATTCTTCAGTTGTTGTGTTTTGAGTACTAGCCAAGCTATACTAAAGACTTTTCATAAATGCAGTCAAAAACCTTAGAAATTACAATAATAGCAACTGAAGCAAGGATTGATGCAGTTCAAGCATTACCAGTTAGCCAAACAACACCTCCAGTCCAAGAAAAAATGGTAAAAAGAACCAAAAAAAAAAAAAAAAAAGAAAGAAAGAAAGAAAGAGAAAGGGAAAAAGGGAAGCAAGAATAGACAATTGTGCAAATCTACTGTCCACTATAAGTTCTATGGATAGCATGAGGAGAAAGGAAAGTAGAAAAGACACACACACACACTTCACTCTGAGTCAGATTTCTTCTGAAAAGTAATTCACAAACAAGTGTCAGTGAACTCAGAAGGCAAAAGAAGGAAGAAAAAAAGAAGAAAGAGGGGAAAAAAATTTAAAAAGCAGTAAAAGGAAAGAAGTTTTTTTCTTTCTTTCTTTCTTTCTTTTTTTTTTTAGCTAGGAGGAGAGAAAAAGGAGGGTGGAGGGAAGTGGAAGAGAGAAACAAGTTCCTCACACAATGGATAGGGCACCCAGTCACCTGTCAATGTAAAAGGCAACAGTAGTTAATTTTGGTCAACCTAAAGAGGAGGGAAAAGGGATAGGCATATATAATAACATTAATAATAAAATACAATAGAGTAAAAAACCCTAACAGTCAGTCTGTAGCTTGGACCACTCCAGATTGGCTGCACGCAGCCTGAGCAAAGACAACCAATTATAGAAAGTATCAAAAAAATGAAAAAACAAAACAAAAAAAACCCCACCAGGTAGTCTTTTCCACGCAAGGGTGAGGCTCTGATTGGTCAGGTATTTTGTCACTCAAATGGAGCTCCAGCCACCTAACAAAAAAAGAGAAGGAAAAGAAAAAGAAAAAGGTTTGGAATGACATACCTGCTGTGCCAGGAATCTTGGTAAAGAAAATAAATCCGATGGGAGCCTGCTAGGAGCAGCTGGCCAGCCCTTCTGGGGTGGGGGAAATGGTGGGTTCAAAATTCCTAAAATCTATGCTTTCTTTTCAATTTCTTGTTGAGTTTATGTGTGACAAACCTTTATTATTCCTGTGGGGAATAATCTTGGCCATCCTTCCCCCAACACAAGAGGGCCAACTGGGAGCCATTTAGACTGCAATTTGCCTCCTCAAAGGAACCTTCTTTGGGAGCTCTAACTACCAAAGAGAACCTTTGTTAACAATTGAAGGATTTTTAATCCAGCAAAAGGGGAATGTTGCTTCTCCTATGTAGATGAGAAGCAAGGCTCTTCCAGGGCCACACAGTGGAGGTGGCAGTGATGGCATTTAGGGAATGTAGGACAGATGACTTCTGTCCTCCCACAGAGGAGCCCCTGGTGAGAGAAGACTCCAGAAGCCAAATAGCCAAGGGATTTTCCTTTTTTTTAATTAAAAAAAATTTATTAATTAATTTGTTTGTTTATTTATTCCCTTTTGTTGCCCTTGTTGTTTATTATTGTAGTAGTTGTTGTTGATGATGTTGTCATTGTTGGATAGGACAGAGAGAAATGGAGAGAGGAGGGGAAGACAGAGAGGGGGGAAAGAAAGGTAGACACCTACAGACCTGCTTCACCACTTGTGAAGTGACTCCCCTGCAGGTTGGGAGTTGGAGGCTCCAACCTTATGGCTGGTCCTTGTGCTTTGCACCACCTGCACTTGACCTGCTGCACTACCACTTGACTCCCCCAAGGGATTTTCCAAACCAGACATCTGCAATGAAATGTAGATCCCATGGAGTTGTGCCAGAGCAAGTTAGACACACAGCCCAGGGGCTTCAGCCAGATTTCCTACCATTGACAACTTCCTTGAATCCAACGTTCTTTTCTTTTCATTATTTTTAAAGTCTTTTTATTTTATTTATTTATTTATTATTGAATAGAGACAGAAATTGAGAGTGGAGGGGGAGATAAAGAGAGGGAGAGACAGAGAGATACCTTCAGACCTGCTTCATCACTCATGAAGCTTTCTCCCTGCAGGTGGGGACCAGGAGCTTGAACCCAGGGCCTTGAGCACTGTAATCTGTGTGCTTAACCATTTACATCACTGCCTGGCTCCTTCCTTGAATCCAACTTTCTAGCTGTCTTTGCCAAAACATCCCAAAAGTAGGGGATCACACTGATTGTTCAAGTTTCTCAATTTGCCCATTACCTGGTAGAAAATCAAAGCCTGAGGTGAATGGACCGGATAAGGCACCAGCCGAAGGAGCTCTGGGCATTTGGAGCTCCTAACACTGAGGTAAGACTTTGGGTAGAAAGCTCCCAGGAAACAAGATTTTCAAAGGAGAGAAGAGTATGGGTGGGATTGGGGATGTATGTGTGTGTTTGAGGACGGGGTGTTGTCACTAAAGACACCTAGCCTACTCCACAATTTTCTCTGGAACCATCAGTGATTATCATATCCAGTTTCATTGTCTCTCCTCTTAGGACTCTATAGAAAAAAATAAAAATTAAAACATTACAAATTGGGCAGTGACCCAGCTGATGGAGCACAGAACTTGCAAGCAGGAAGTTCTAGGTTTGATCTCTACCACTAGGTGTGTAGGAGTAATGTTCGTCTCTCTCTCTTTTTCTACCCTTCTCTTGTTACATAGTAAATGGATGTTACAAAAAGGAAAAAAAATAACTGCAGTAATTATTTTATACTATCAGTAAATACATTATAGTTCTTCAAGAATCTCCTAATTCTCTAGAACTATTAGTTAGAAAGGCTGGGTTCACGCCTGAGTGATGTGATAAGTCTCACACACTAGCTGAGAAAAGGCATGGCAGATTTCATTTTGTTCTGGAATCTTCACAGCATATTTATTTATTTATTTATTTATTTTTACCAGAGCACTGCTCAGCTCTAATAAAATGGTGGTGTGGGGAATTGAACCTGAGACCTTGGAATCTCAGACATGAGAGTCTCTTAGCATAACCTTTGTGCTATCTTACTTGCCCACAGAATTCTTCTTATTTAGACCTTACAGAGACTTGTAAAATGGGTATTATTTTTTCTGTTTTTAAAATAGCTTTCTGTTAAGAGGGGCCAACCAGTAGGTAGCACTGAGGGTTAAGAGCACATGGCATGAAGTGTAAGGACCTGTGCAATGATCCCAAGTTCCCTGCTCCCCACCTGCAGGGGGGGTCGCTTCACAAGTGGTGAAGCAGGTCTGCAAGTGTCTTTCTTTCCTCTTCTCTGTCTTCACCTCTTCTCTTGAGTTCTCTCTGTTCTATCCAGCAAAAGCAACAGCAATTAACAACAACAATAACAAGGGCAACAAAAATGGGGAAAATGGCCTCCAGGAGCAGTGGATTCATAGTGCAGGCACTGAGCCCCAGCAAAAAAACCCTGGAGGCAAAAAATAAGTAAACAAACAAATAAAGTTCTGTTAGGATCTATTAGGGCTAATCTTGAATGGCAGAGGTTAGGTGTAAGTGGTAGTGAAAAAAGGAGAAGAGGAAGAGGAAAAAGGAGAGGAAGAGGAAGGGTAGGATGAGGAGCAGAAGAAAGGAAGAGCAGACTAACCTAATGATTGTGGTGAAGGGAAGCTGACATTTTAGTGGTGGGATGGTGTGGCAACATATACATAGAATAGTTATGAGATTATATCTCTAAAACATATACTGTTTTGGGCTGGGGGTACAGCATAATGGTTATGCAAGGCCTTCATGTCTGAAGCTTTAAAGTCATAGGTTCAATCCCCAGCACCACAATAAGCCAGAGCTGAGCAGTACTTTGGTCAGTCTCTGTTTCTGTCTCTCTCATTAAACCATAAATAACATAATATAAATTTAATCATGGAAAAACATATGTAGGAAAAACCATGCTTTCTCAGAAAATTAAAATAGGGGACCAGGCAGTGGTGTACCTGGTTAAGTGAACATACTATAGTACACAAGGACCTGGGTTCAAGCCCCTGGTCCCCACCTGCAGGGGGGAAGCTTCACAAGTGGTGAAGCAGGGCTGCAGGTTTCTCTCTGTCTCTCCTTTCCTCTCTTCTCAATTTCTCTTAGTCTCTATCCAATATTAAATAAATTATAAAAATTAAAATAAATTATGGCATTACTGTAAAACAGCATAGCATGAAAAACAAAGTAAACAACTGTTCCAAACTGGATGAATGTCACAGACATAAAGTTGACTGGAAAAAGTCAGACACAAAAGGGCACACTTTTTAATTTATGTAGAAAGTCTAAAACCAAGCAAAATTAATCTATGATGGTAGAATTCAGAATGTGATACTTGGGGACTGGTGAAATATTGATAACTTGCTTGGATAGCAGTCTGCTTTATCCTATGCATGACCCAGTATTGAGTCCAACACTCATAGACTGAAGGAAGTTTTGGTGCTATGAACTTTCTTTTTTTTTTTCTTTTTCTTTTTTATTTAAGAAAGGATTAACAAAACCATAGGGTAGGAGGGGTACAATTCCACACAATTCTCACCACCCAATCTCCATATCCCACCCCCTCCCCTGATAGCTTTCCCATTCTCTATCCCTCTGGGAGCATGGACCCAGAGTCCTTGTGGGTTGCAGAAGGTAGAAGGTCTGGCTACTGTAATTGCTTCCCCGCTGAACATGGGCGTTGACTGGTCGGTCCATACTCCCAGTCTGCCTCTCTCTTTCCCTAGTAGGGTGGGTCTCTGGGGAAGCTGAGCTCCAGGATACATTGGTGGGGTCTTCAGTCCAGGGAAGCCTGGCCGGCATCCTGATGACATCTGGAACCTGGTAACTGAAAAGAGAGTTAACATACTAAGCCAAACAAATTGTTGAGCAATCATGGGCCCAAAGCTTGGAATAGTGGAGAGGAAGTGTTAGGGGGGTACTCACTGCAAACTCTAGTGTACTTCTGCTTTCAGGTATATATTTTGCAGTAGTTTATGGATACGTGTGAACATAAGCTCTCTCTCACAGAAACTGGTGTATATCTAGGTTTTGGGACTTTGTTAGAAAGTGAACCACCTGAGATGGAATTAGAGTATACTATGAAAGGAAAGGTCTCACCCGAGTAATGAAGCTGAAGGGTTGTCATTCCACACGTGAAGTCTCTGGACACAGTCTGAAGTGAAGCATGTTGAGGTGGCAATCGTTGTGTTGTGCTGTGAACTTTCTTTTCTCTCTCTTGGAAATACTTGGTGGGTCTGGGAATTTGGTGGTCACATTTGCTGAGGAACTGCTGACTGAGAGGGGCATAGAGAAGCTATGGAAATATTAGAAACACTCTCTAGCTCTATGTAGTGGTTACCCAGGAGCATACATGTAAGAATTTACTGAGCTGTTCATGTGAGATCTGTTCAATTGACTGTGTACAAAGTAACCTCTGTACAAGTTTTGCTTGCTTGCTTATTTGTTTACCAGAGAACTGCTCAGCTCTGGCTTATGATGGTGTTGGAGATTTGAGCCTGGGACCTGAAAGCCAAGGCCTTAAAGTCTTTTGCATAGCTATTATGCTATCTTCCTGATCCACAGTGCAAATTATATATCAAAAATAAGTAAGTAAATAAATAACTTAGTGGGGACAGAGAAATGGCTCACTGATAGGGTCTAACTGAATTCTGGCACTACATGAGAAGTTTTGTTTTTTTTTTTAATTTTTATTTATAAAAAGGAAACACTGGGCCAGATGGTGGCGCACTTGGTTGAGCGCACATGTTACAGTGCGCAAGGACCCAGGTTCAAACCCCTGGCTCCCACCTGCAGCGGGAAAGCTTCACAAGTGATGAAGCAGTGCTGCAGGTGTCTCTCTGTCTCTCTCTCTCTCCCTCTCTATCACCCCCTTCCCTCTCAATTTCTGACTGTCTCTGTCCAGCAAATAAATAAAGATTAAAAAAAAAAAAAAGGAAACATTGACAAAAACCATAGGATAAGAGGAGTACAGCTCCACACAATTCCCACCACCAGAACTCCGCATCCCATCCCCTCCCCTGATAGCTTTCCTATTCTTTAACCCTCTGGGAATATGGACCCAGGGTATTATGTAGTGCAGAAGGTGGAAGGTCTTGCTTCTGTAATTGCTTCCCCACTGAAGGCTGACAGGTTGATCCAGACTCCCAGCCTGTCTCACTCTCCAGTTGGGCAGGGCCCTGGAGAGGCAAGATGCCAGGACACATTGGTGGGGTTGTCTGCCCATGGAAGTCTGGTTGGCATCATGTTATCTGGAACCTAGTGGCCGAAAAAAGAGTTAACATATGTGGTTCAGGGTGTGACACAGTGGATAGCATTGGACTCTCAGGCATGAGGTCCTTAGTTCAATCCCCAGCAGCACATGTATCAGAGTGATGTCTGGTTCTTTCTCTCTCTTCTCCTATCTTTCTCATTAATAAATAAATAAAATTTAAAAATAATGCTTCAAGATCACTATTAAAAGGAGTTAACATATAAAGCCAAACAAATTGTTGACTAATCATGAACCTAAAGGCATGAAGAGTTGGAGGTTCTCTGTTTTGTAAATAGCTAGTAGGCATATTTTATTTATATTCCAAAAGGCCTGTGACTATACTAGTTTTTTTTTTTTTCTTTTCCTGAGCCTGACATCTGATATGCAGGTGGACCCAAGTTACTGTCTGGGGAGATGGTGTCATGGCTGGGAAAAGGACCAGAAAGCTGCATCAGGGAAGAGGGTAGCTCCCAAATATGGGAAAGGTGTATAAATATTGTTGACTGTATAAATTGTTGATTGTATAAATATTGTTTACCCCTTCAATCTGACCTGATCTGAGGCCCATATTCAGCTTAGGAACCTATGTGACCTCTGCATCCCTCTAGACCTGAGCTCACATTGTGTGGTCATGAGTAGGAATGTTCCCAAGTTCAGGACCCATCTTCCTCGGGTGGAGCATAGAGTATGTTGTCCAGCCTCTCTTCAGAGGATGGAACATTCTATACTATTGTTGATCCACATTGAGGGCAAGGTCTTATGGGGGCCCGCAAAGGAGTCTATTATGTTGTTCCTGATAGAAATGACCGGTAGCAATGGAGGGAGGGATTTATTCAAGGTCTAGGCCCATTAAGTCTGTTGGGGAATCTCAGGACTCCCCAACTAGAGGACATGAGAAGTTTTATGCCATTGGAGTAAAATGGTGCCATGAAGTCTCTCCTACTTTAAATCTTTTTCTCTCTCTCTATCTGAATAAAAAAGTGGCCACGGGTAGTGAAATCACACGTGTATGAGGCCTTGACTCCAGCTAAACTAACAAATAAACAGATTATTTGTGTGAAGATCAGGAAGATGCATAGTGTTTATGAAGAAAGACTTTAATGCTTAGGGCACCAAGTTTCCAAGTTCAATCCCCAGTACCTCCAGAAGTCAAAGTCAGAGTTTTTCAGTGCTCTGGTTAAAAAAAAAAACAAGAAAGAAAAGAAAAAGAAAAAAGCCAAGGTAGAGTGAAATGCAATTAAAATAAAAGAACTTGAATACACCAGATACTGGATTAATTTGTAAGAGCTACTATAACAGTGACCACAGATTGGGAAGCTATATACATTTATTTTATTTTACTTTTAATTTTTTTAAATGGTTAACCCATTTTCTTCTAATAGATGTAATTACAGTGCTCATTTGTCTAACTGAAAACTGAAAGAATGTATACAAAACAGTTGATTACTAACTGTGTACTGAAAGCAGTAATACCAAATGAACCAGTTCTGAGGTTTCCCCCAAGATAAAGTTTAACAGCTACAATTTCTTCGGTGTTTAATATTATACACACCAAAAAAAAAAAAAATTGACATCATTGTTTTCAATGACAAATTTGATGCTTGCAGGCTGAGCGACATGTGCATTTAACCCATGGTGATACAGCCTGATCCCCTAATTATTATTTTTTAATGCACTGAGTTTGGATTAAAAACCAAAACCTTCTGTGAGCCGAGGGGTGACACACCTGGTTGAGCACACATGTTACAATGTGCAAGGACCCAGGTTCAAGCCCCCACTACCCACTTGCAGGGGGAAACCTTTGTGAGTGATGAAACAGTGCTGCAGGTGTCTCTTTCTCCCTCTCTATCATCCCTTCCCTCTCTATTTTTCTATTTCTGTTTATTTTAATAAGTAAAGATAATTTTTAAAAAACTTTCTTTCATAGATTTATCCCACCATATTACTTGGGTAATTTCTGTGTTCCTCAACCATGTTCTTTTGGATTTATTTATTTATTTTTGATGGAGACAGAAACTGAGAGAGAAGGAGAAAATTAAGAGGGAGACAGAAAGAGAAAAATCCACAGCACTGCTTCACCACTTGTGGCGCTCTCCCACTACAGGTGAAGACTAGAGACTGCATGGGAGCAAATGCGTTCTACCAGCTGCACCACCATCTGGTTTCTCAGTTTTGTTTTTATAATAACAGTTCACTTCATTTTTCTACTTCTCCTTCTCCTCTTCCTCCTTTTTCTTTTTATTTCTCCTCCTCCTCCTTCAGTTCTCCAAAGCATCTTCAGGCGGCACTGTGAACAAACCCTGGGGAAACCAGAGGAGAGACTCTGTGACTGGAGACCTGCCAGCTGACTCAAGCGCCACTGGAGGAGGACACCTGGCTAATGGCTGGAATCAGGCTGAACCATAGTCCCCTCCCAGTGTATCTCACAACAAATTAGGTCCTAACCCTGGGATGTGACCCAACATAAGCACTCTCCCGTGACTAGGAACTAAATGGACAATACGGGAAGTTCACTGAAGCCCAGCCAGCCTTTCCACACTGCCTGGGTGCTGGGAAATAAGTGTTGGTGTTTACCAAAAGGTTGTGTCCACACAGATGACAGTGGGCCCAGCGATGAACACATCATGACTAACTGGCTGGCTGAGTTGGGTCTGCATCCTGAAGCTGGCCCTGGGGAAGCTGTGAGCACTATGCCAGGTCTTGGTCACATTCTCTGGCTGAAGCTCCGGTGTTCAATCTTCTGATGCTTCCTCCTGCCAGAGGAAAACTGAGTGCTTGACTTCTAGCAACTCATTTCTTGATTTTCTAAAATATTTTATTATTTATTTATTTGGTAGCAACAAAGAGAAGTCAATAGGGAATGGGGAGATAGAAGGGGAGAGCAAAAAGGACACAAATGCCACGCTGTTTCTCCACTCATGAAGACTTTCCCCCTTGAACCTGTACATTGTACCACGTTATGGCCCCTCTATCAACTCATTTCTATATGAAGTAACATTTGTAGGAACCATCATTCCTCATAGCATCTTCTTTCCTTCTGGAAACTATAAACTCCCACTCGGGAATTCCACTGCTAGGCATATACCCAAAAGATTTAACAACACTGATTCAAAGGGATATATGCATCGTCATATTTATAGCAGCTTTATTCTCAATAGCAAAAAGCTGGAAACAACCCAAATGCTCTTTGATAGCTGACTAGATCAAAAGAGTTATGGGACATAATATACTCAACAGAGTATTATGCAGCAATAAAAAGGGATGATATTGTGTCCTTTGGGATAAAGTAGATGGAATTCGAGAAGATTATGGTCAGTGAAGCAAGTAAAGAGATGAAGGACAACTACAGAATGATTTTATTCATATGCAGAATATCGACAATTGAATATAGAAACGTGGGGGAAAAAAACTCAAAATGTCAACCTGTTTTCAAGACTGTGGGAGAACTATAGTGGTTATCTATGAAGGTGGGGATGGGGACACAGAACTTTGGTGATGGGAGCGGTGAAAAAAATAAATTAAAATAAATGAATAAATAAAAAGAACAAGCTGATCTCCAGTCTATGGAATTTGGAAGTGACTGCCAATCCTGAAACCCTCACAATCCATCTTCACTCCCATCCTTGAGCCCCACCTCAGCAGGTGGGAAAGAGCCAGAGCTCTAGACACTGGGAGGACAAGATTCTAAAAGAGGGAGGTTGGAATTGCGCAGAATCTAGGCTCAACTGTCTTGGAAAGCCTGGAACGATGCCACCCACCAACTACCTGGTAACTCATTTGGGACAGAAGACTGATTATGACCCAGAATTCTCTTTGGAGCCCTAGGCATGAAAGTCTTTCTGCATAATCATTATGTTATCTCCCCAATCCCTCCCCTATAGAGAATGTTAAATGGTAAACCCATTGTGGCCTACTCTATCCTTATCAACTTAAAATATTTATTTAGTTATTTATGTCTCCAGGATTATGACTGGGGCTCAGTGCCTGCACTACAAATCCACTGCTCCTGCAGCCATTTTTGTTTTCGATTTTTTGGATAGGTCAGAGAGAAGTTGAGAGAGGAGGAAAAGATGGAGTGGGAGAGAGAAAGATAGACTCCAGAAGCACTGATTCACCACTTGTCAAGTGAACCCCCTGCAGGTGGGGAGCCGGGATTCTTGTGCGGGTCCTTGCAATTAGTATTATGTGTGCTTAACCTGGTGTGCCACAGCCCTACCCCACCCCCTCTCTTCTGCCTACTTTCTATCTAAAAATGAAGTCAAGCACTCATTTCTCCTCTAGCAGAGCATATGGAGAGGAGCCAGGTGATTTCAAGACAGTGTGCATACCAGCCTTCCTGACCAGCTCTTGTCTACCTCTTCCTTCTGAGCACATCTAACACCAGAATGCCAAACTGGAGACCTTTCCCTAATGTTTGTCCTTTGCTGCTTCTTGATGTGGGAATGAGTAGACCCTCTGGGGTTTTTCTGAATTATAATTTCTCTATAGGATGTAAATAACAGTGCAACCAACTGCTTTTTGTGGACGCAGATTAAAAGACTCAGAGTCATTCAAGAGTTGTTACTGAAGGTCTCGAGTTTCCCCAGTTGGATTCAATTAAGATCATGACTGGTGTGGTTGCCTTCCCCAGGTTGAAAGAAAAATGCCATCATTAACCTTTAATTATTCATAACAAACCCAAAGGCAAGTTCTTGGCCCAGGTCCTAATGAACTATTAAAGATATTTTCCTATACAGCCATTCAAATTCAGGGCAGATAATCTGGAACATTTCTGGTGCTTCTTTCCAAGAAACATGAAAAGCCAGTAATGAACCCGCTCTACTGATGCACTTTAGGACTACCTACCTTCCTGTATTCTTTTTCTTTCTTTCCTTTTCAATGTTTTATTAATGTATTTATTGGCTAGAGACACAGAAAAATTGAAAAGGAAAGGAGAGAGACAGAGAGGCACCTGCAGCACTCCTTCACCACTTGTGAAGCTCCCCTCCTGCAAGTGGTGACTGGAGGCTTGAATCCAGGTTCTTGCGCATTCTAAGACAGACCACTTTACAGCCCCGCCATCCTGTGTCCTTAGCTTACTCTTTTCCCCTACTGTTTTCAGTTTGTTTTATCTATATGGTACACACATGTGTGCATGAATATGTGAGTGTGTGTGTGTGTGTGTGTGTGTGTGTGTGTGTGTGTGTGTGTGTGTGTGTGAAGGTGTGTGTATGTTCTGTTTAGAGAAAGACTTTGGAAGCCTGGAATGATCACACATGGTGAGTTTTTTTTTTAAGATTTTATTTATTTATTCATGAAGAGAGAAGGAGAGAGAGAGAGAGAGAAAGAACCAGACATCACTCTGGTACATGTGCTGCCAGGGATTGAACTCAGGACCTCATGCTTCAGAGTCTGATGCTTTATCCACTGCGCCACCTCCTGGACCACACATGGTGAGTTTTAAGCCTCTCCTCCTCCCTCCCCCAGCAGGAAACCAAAAAGACCAAGAGAAACAAGAGAAAATGAATGAAAATAAAATGAGAGTTAAAAAAAAAAGAGAGAGAGGAAAAGAGACCTCAACAAAAAAACAGGTCTACATATATTTATTTTAAAAAATATTTTATTTTAATTTAATGAAAGAGACTTACTCAGCTCTGGCAAATGGTGGTGTTGAAGATTAAACCTGGGACCTTAGAGGCTCAGGTATGAAAGTTGTTTGCAGGGAGCTGGGTGGTGGCACACCAGTTAAGCACACATACACTAAGTCAAGAAATAAGGGATTGAGCCCCCACTCCCTGCCTGCAGGAGGGACACTTCACAAGCTACAAAGGAAGTTTGCAGGTGTCTGTCTTTCTCTTTTCCTCTCTCTCTCCCCATCCTCTCTCAATTTCTTTCTGTCCTATCCTATCCAATAAAAATGGGGGAAATGGCTGCCAGGAGCAGTGGATTCGTGGTGCCAGCACCAAGCCCCAGCAATAACCGTGGAAGCAAAAAAAAAAAAAAAAAGTTTGCAAAACTAGTAAGCTATTTCCATAGCCAAAAACTTACCTTTCTTTTTCTCAATTTCATGCTCTTCTTATCCTTCTGACTACATTAGCAATTTTTTTGTTTCAATTCTGTATGTCTCTACTCTCTTGTGCCCTCATTAACTCAGACTCATTAACACTTCCAAAACCAGAATTCATTATTCTGAATTCTCCCATCTCAGGTTCTATTTTGGGTTAGCTGCCCACATTTAAAACAAAACAAACAAACAAAAAAACCCACCTCAGAATAATTCTTTAATTTAAAATATTTTTCCAGAATTTTTAAATTAGTGATTTAATATGAATTCAAACAACTGTAAGATAATAGGGGTACAATCACATCCTTCCCACAGCCAGAGTTCTGTGTCCACATTCTATTGGAAACTACAGTAGTTCTCTCAAAACATTTTTGATTAATGATTTAATAATGGTGTATAAGGTTATAAAATTTCAGAGATGTAGTTCCATACCACATCTACCAGCAAGTTTTGTGCCTACCCCCCCACTCCATATGATTACCATACTTCTCACAAAATCTTCATTTGTTAGTTTAAAAGTCTTTTTTATTGAGATTCAAGTTACATAGAATTCAACCATTTTAAGTGTTCAATTTAGCATGTTTTAACAAATGCATGCAGTCATGTAAACACCACTGCGATCAAGACATAAAAGATTTTTATCATGCCAAGTAAGTTCCCTTTCTAACAATATAGTATTGTTTTTTCTAGAATATGTTATTTATGGAGTCATACAGTAGATAGCCTTTTGTATTCTACTTCTTAGGATATTGCTTTCTCGATTTGTCTGTGTCATTGCTTGTGTAAGTTATTCATTCATTCTTATTACTGAGAAATACTCAATTGTATTTCTCACAATATACACCATAATTGTCTGTTATGTTCACCAGTTGATGAACATTTGTGTTGTTTTCAATTTGTGCTATTATGGATTAAGTTTTTTGTTTGTTTGTTTTAATTTTTTAATTTAAGAAAGGATAAATTAACAAAATCATAGGATAGGAGGGGTACAACTCCACACAATTCCCACCACCCAATCTCCATATCCCATCCCCTCCCCTGATAGCTTTCCCATTCTCTATCCCTCTGGGAGCATGGACCCCGGGTCCTTGTGGGTTACAGAAGGTGGAAGGTCTGGCTTCTGTAATTGCTTCGCCGCTGAACATGGGCGTTGACTGGTCAGTCCATACTCCCAGTCTGCCTCTCTCTTTCCCTAGTAGGGTGGGTCTCTGGGGAAGCGGAGCTCCAGGACACATTGATGGGGTCTTCAGTCAAGGGAAGCCTGGCCGGCAATGGATTAAGTTTTACAAATACTCGCATTTAGGCCTCTGTGTGGAGATACATTTTCATTTCTCTTGGGAGTAGAATTTCATTTCTGAAAAATGTAGTGCTGTGTTGTATAGTAACTATAGTTTGACTTTGCAAAAACACTGACACACTGTTTTCCAGAGGGGCTACATAATTGTTATTCCAATTAGTAAGATAGGAGAATTCCAGTTGCTCTTTACCATAGCTAATACTTTGAATGGTTAGCTTTTAAAATTTTGATGGTCATCCTTTTAATTTCTATTTCCTATATAAGTAGTGTTGCTGAGCATACTTTTATGTGCTTATTTCCCTTAAGTGTATCTTGTTTGGTAAATTGAACACAGCCTTAGCCCATTTAAAAACTGAGTTTTTTTCTAGCCCCCGGCTCCCCACCTGCAGGGGAGTCGCTTCACAGGTGGTGAAGCAGGTCTGCAGGTGTCTGTCTTTCTCTCCCCCTCTCTGTCTTCTCCTCCTCTCTCCACTTCTCTCTGTCCTGTCCAACAATGATGACATCAGTAACAACCACAATAATAACTACAACAATAAAACAACAAGGGCAACAAAAGGGAGTAAATAAATAAATATTAATAAATTTAAAAAAAACCTGAGTTTTTGTTTTCTTATTGATGTTCACTAAATATTTTGGATACAAGTCCTTTATCAGATATACTGTGTTGTTGGAAAAGTCATGACATTTTAATATTTAATATTATTACATAGTATTATTTAATATTTATTTACTATATATCTACACAGCCTATAGAAATAACCTGAAATACAAAGAGTCATGTTATAGATTTTCTGCATCAATGTTACAGTTGTGATTCAGTTGGAAGTAAGTTATAATCTAGTAAGGGAAACTGCTCCCTCCTTTATGACTTAAAGGAATATTTTACAGTAAATAAAAGGCATTAAAAGTTTAAAGACAGGACCTGGATGGTGATACACCTGGTGGAGTGCATGTGTTGCAATGTGCAGAGACCACCGTTCAAGCCCACAGTTTGCAGGAGGAAAGTGGTGAAGCAGTACCACAGGTGTTTCTTTTCTCTCTCTGCCTCCCCTTCCCTCTCAATTTCTCTTTATTTATCCAATAAATAAATAAATATATAAAATATTTAATAAAACTTAGCTATAGAGAAACATATTTTAATAACACTTTGAACAGGGAGCGGGGCAATGGTGCACCTGGCTGAGCACACATTACAATGCACAAGGACCTAGGCTCAAGTCCTTGGTCCCCACCTGCAGAGGGAAGCTTTATAAGAGGTGAAGCAGTGCTGTAGGTATCTCTCTTTATATATATCCCCTTTCCCTTACGCGTTTTTCTGTCTATATCCATAAATAATATATTTTAAGAAATTAAAAGACTTAAAAGAGGGGGGCGGGTTGTAGTGCAGCAGGTTAAGCTCAAGGACCAGCTTAAGGATCCTGGTTCGAGCCCCTAGCTCCCCACTGAAGGGGGGTCGCTTCATAGGCAGTGAAGCAGGTCTGCCGGCGCAAAGCACAAGGACCGGCGTAAGGATCCCGGTTCAGCCCCTGGCTCCCCACCTGCAGGAGAGTTGCTTCACAAGTGGTGAAGCAGGTCTGCAGGTGTCTTTCTCTCCTCCTCTCTGTCTTCACCTCCTGTCTCCATTTCTCTCTGTCCTATTCAACAACAACGACATCAATAACAGCAACAATAAAACAAGGGCAACAAAAGGAAATAAATAAAATAAAAATATATTTTAAAAAAGAAATGAGGACAGGAAGAAAGAAAGAGCAAGAAAAGAAAAGTAACTAGGACCCACAGTTGGTTTAATTTTTTAAAATATTTTATTTTAAGCTGGGGAGACATTATAATGGTTATGCAAAATACTTTCATGCCTGAGGCTCCAAGGTCTCAGGTTTGGTCCCCAGCACCACCATGAACTAGAGCTGAGAAGTGCTCTGGTCTTTCTCTCTGTATCTCTTCACTCATTAAAACAAAATGCTATTGGGCTCAGGCAAAAATAACTAAACCCATGGATCTCATGGAATATATGTACCATGGACATCCTAGCTTCTTCCCACAACAAGATCCTTAGTTCCATCTGTTCTATTCTGACATTTAGTTTCCTAATTAGTAAACAAATTATCCTGCTTTATATCTTACTGCTTTTCAGCCACCAAGTTGCAGATGCTACCATGATGCCATCCTGACTACCCTGGGCAGACAACCTCACCAATGTGTCCTGGAACCTCACCTCTACAGAGCCTTACCCCACTAGGGAAAAATAGAAAGTAGCTGGGGTAATGGATCGACCTATCAATGGCCATGTTCAGTGAAGCAGCAATTAGAGAAGCCAGACCTTCCACCTTCTGCACCCCATGAGGAATATTGGTCCATATTCCCTGAGGGATAAAGAATAGTGAAGCTTCCAGTGGAAGGGATGGGACACAGAACTCTGGTGGTGGGCATCATATGGAATCGTACCCCTCTTATCCTACAATCTTGTTAACTATTATTATATCACTAATAAAAATTTTAAAAAGAGAAAAATATATATTTTTAATTTTAGACACAGAGAAGCAGACAAAGAAAATGAAAAAAAAATCACAACACTGAAGCTTCCTTCAGTGTGGTAGGAGCTGGGCTCAAACCTGAGTTATGCACATAGGAGAGCAATACACTATCCATATGAACTATTTCACTGACCTCTTGTTTAAACATAGTAATGTAAGTCTGGCTGAGTATTTACTCTCTCTCTCTCTCTCTCTCTCTCTCTCTGTGTGTGTGTGTGTGTGTGTGTATAGCACTGTGAAAGGCTAACTGACTTTAGTGTGCTTTGTTTTACCTATTTATTTTTGTACCACTATTATCGTTGAGGCTTGGTTCCTGCACAAGTCCACTGCCACCAGTGGTCTTTTTTTTTCTTTTTCTTTCTCTTTGATAGGTGGAGTGGATGGTGTGGGGGAGACAGAAAGAGACACATTTGCATCACTGCATCATCACCTTTCATGAAGCTTCCCCCCTGCAAGTAGCGTCACGGACTTGAACCCAGGTCCTTGAGCATGGTAACATGCACATTCACCTAGGCACACCGCCACCCAACCCTGATTTGATTGTTTTAGAAACAACACCAACACACTATAAACTGCAACCTGGTGCTTAATAAAGCACACAGTGACACCCTGATCTGTTTGCATTTGAAGTCAGGACCTCTTGTTACTCAGGAGAAGTGACTCATTAGGTGAGGAAAACTTTGGCAGGAGTTATTTTTAAATGAAATCAGCATGAATTGTCACCTGAAAAAGAGCAAAGTTTTAAGAGGATGTGTAAAAAAGAAAAAATGAAGAAGATGATGAAGAAGAAAGCTAATATAATTTCTTGAGAGAATTTTTTTTTAAAAATAGAGGGCATTTGCTCACACTTGTGAGTGTTTCAAGGTCAGGGAGTAGGAAATGGACCAAATAGGTCAAGACTTGTCAACAGATGAGAGAGAGAAGCGGGACAAATTTTGAGAGGGGTCTAAATTTCATCTCAGCTGCATGTGTCCAATACTATAATACTTGAAATGCTTATTTTGTGAAAATATGTCTAACATCCAAACAGCACTATGTTTAATCCTTCCGTTGGAGTACTACACAGCTGTCAAAATGAGTGACCACAGGAAACAATCCTGAAATGTGTGGTTAATAGAAACAAAACAAGATAACAAATAGTGTCTGTAGTATATTAGAGTTTTTTATATTAGTGTCTTATTAAGGGTAGATTCAGTATATGAAGATATTTCTAATTTTTTTTTAAATTAAAGCTTAAACCAGGGCAAGGATAGATAGCATAATGATTATGCAATGATACTCTTATGCCTGAGGCTCCAAAGTCCCAGGTTCAGTCTCCCATACCACCATAAGCCAGAGCTGAGCAGTGCCCTGGTAAAAATAAATATAAATAAATAAATACATAAATAAACCATAAAACATGTTCTTAAAAATACTATCTATGTGAGAGACAGGGAACAAGATAGTTAGGGCTAGAACAGAAGTCACACTCTGAATTTGTCTGTAAGGCAGATTTCACTCTGAAAACTTATGAGCATTTTACATAACTATGAGTTTTTTGTTTGTTTGTTTGTTTGTTTTTAATGCACTTCCTCAGGGACCAGAGATGTGGCTCAATGGTAAAATGAGTGTCTTGTATGTGCTAGAAACTGGCCCTGACTCTTGGCATTGCATACAAATAACAAAAACAAATGTAACATCATAAATGCCAGAGAGCTACTCCAGTCTGTCTCTGTCTCTCTGTCTCTTTCTCTTTATTGTGAAATAAAGCAAATAAATCATTGTGTTAATGTCTCCATTATCAAAAGCCTATAAAGTCTGCAGGTGTCTGTCTTTCTCTTCCCCTCTCTGTCTTCCCCTCCTTTCTCCATTTCTCTCTGTCCTATCCAAGAATGACAACATCAATAACAACAATAATAACTACAACAGTAAAACAACAAGGGCAACAAAAGGGAATGAATAAATAATAAAAAAAGAAAATTGAAAAAAAAAGACAAAAAAAAGAAACTAAGACCCTTGGAGAAGTGACTGAGTTCAAATCTTAGGCATAAAATGTATGAGGTGAATCTAGGATTTAAGGAATTTTGTGATTCCAGAATTAAGAAAAATATTAGGATCACAGTCAAAAAGAAACAATTTGGGATATGAACTGAGCAAATATAGAGAACATATGTTACAATGTACAAGGACCCAGGATCAAGTCCTCACTCCCCACCTGCATGGGTGAAGGGGAAGGGACTTCATAAGCAGCAAAGCAGTGCTACAGGTTTCTCTTTCTCGCTCTCTATCTCCCCCTTTCCCTCTCAATTTCTCTGTCTCTATCCAATGAATGAATGAATGAATGATTTTTTAAAAAATAAATTAAAATAAATTTAACAAATAAATTATTAAGTTGGCACTACTATTTGAACAAATGAATTCCAAGGGGAAAAAACAATGAACTATAATTAAAAGAGGATTAAATCTGTCAACCAATTGTAATGTGTGGACCTTAAATCCTGATTTGAGCATATCCAAGTAAAAGACAATGAGAAGCTTGGGAAATTTTAAACACCAAATATTAAATAACAGTACGGAATCTTAAGTCAATTCAGATATCACAATATCTGTGATATCTTCTCAGAGTGCTTATATTTTCACAGTACCTGGGGAACTTTTTTTTTTTTTTAAGTTGTCTTAGAGTTAAGAAGGCAATAGATAGTAGGAAGTCGGCAGTAGCACAGCGGGTTAAGCACACGTGGTACAAAGCGCAAGGATCCTGATTCGAGCCCCCAGCTCCCCACCTGCAGGGGAGTTGCTTCACAAGCGGTGAAGCATGTCTGCAGATGTAGATGTCTGTCTTTCTCTCCCCCTCTCTATCTTCCCCTCCTCTCTCCATTTCTCTCTGTCCTATCCAACAACAACAACATCAGTAATAACTACAACAATAAAACAAGAAGGGCAACAAAAAGGGAATAAATAAATGTTTAAAAAAAGAAGACAATAGATAGTTATTGTTATAATCACATTATTTGGCAATTGGGTTAATTTTGAAAAATCCCTTTGTTAGGATTTGCTGTATCATACACAACATCATCATAATTTATGTCCTTTGACATTATTTGTATATAACTGTGCCACCGGTTGCTTCTGTTCTCCCTGGTCTAAGCTTTTTTTTTTTTTTTTTTTCCCTCCAGGGTTATTGCTTGGGCTCAGTGCCTGCACCATGAATCCACCGCTCCTGGAGGCCATTTTTCCCTCCTTTTGTTGCCCCTGTTGCTGTAGCCTTGTCATGGTTATTATTGTTGTTGTTGATGTCGTTCATTGTTGGACAGGACAGAGAGAAATCGAGAGGGGAGGAGAAGACAGAGAGGGGGAGAGAAAGATAGACACCTACAAACCTGCCTCACTGCCTGTGAAGCGACTCCTCTGCAGGTGGGGAGCAGGGGGCTCGAACCCGGATTCTTATGCCGGTCCCTGGGCTCCCTGGGCTCTGTGCGCTTAACCCGCTGTGCAACCACCCAACCCCTTGGTCTAAGCTTTTAAGAGAGTCAACATATCAAAGACTCAGCCTATGGTCTGTGCATTAAAAAGTTTGAGACATTCAGTCAATTTTTCCCCTCTCATTAATTAAATAGTGATTTATATGACTATAAATTAATAGGTGTGTAAATAAACACCATTCCTACCACCAAAAGACTGTGCCCCCTCCCACCCTCCCCCGCTCCCTTACCCTCAGCTGCAGTGAGGTCGAACTTCTGCATTCGCCCTCAACCCAGAGATTTTTATTTTGGTGCCCAACTCCAAATTCAGTCAAAACTTGCTTTGAGTTTCCCTTTCTGTTCTTCTTTTCTCTTCTTTCTGTTTATGGGTGGGATCATCCCATACTTGTCTTTGTCTTTCTGATTTAGCTCACTTAACATAATTCCTTCTAGCTCCATCCAAGATGGGTCAGAGAAAGTGGGTTCATTGTTCTTCATAGCTGTGTAGTATTCCATTGTGTATATATACCACAGCTTTTGCAGCCATTCATCTGTTGTTGGGCACCTGGGTTGTTTCCAGGTTTTAGCTATTACAAATTGTGCTGCTATGAACATAGGTGCGCACATAGGGACCAGGGTCTTTGAACCCGCACATGATAATGTGTCTGCTCTATCAAGTGCAACACTGCCTTATCCTTTGAAAACTCTTTTATTTAGAAATCACGAGACCCTAGGTTCCATTTTTAGACAAAAGAAAACCTGTTTTTAAAGTAAGTTCTTTCTCTTATTGTGCTTTTCTTCACTCCATAGGTTATAGTCCTAGCTCTTCTTCATAGTTCAGTCCTTCAAATATTTGAAAACAAGCATCTACCTATCTCTGTCATTTTTTTTTTTTAACCAGAGCTCTGGATTATGGTGTTATGGGGGATGAACCTGGGACTTCGGCGCCTCAAGCATGAAAGCCTCTTTGCATACCCATTATGCTATCTACCCCACCCTCCTAACTCTGTCATCCTTACCCTATACACAGGCCATCTGAGTTTTATTATTATTTTTTTATTTAAGAAAGGATTAATTAACAAAACCATAGGGTAGGAGGGGTACAACTCCACACAATTCCCACCACCCAATCTCCATATCCCATCCCCTCCCCTGATAGCTTTCCCATTCTCTATCCCTCTGGGAGCATGGACCCAGGGTCCTTGTGGGTTACAGAAGGTGGAAGGTCTGGCTTCTGTAATTGCTTCCCCGCTGAACATGGGCATTGACTGGTCGGTCCATACTCCCAGTCTGCCTCTCTCTTTCCCTAGTAGGGTGGGTCTCTGGGGAAGCTGAGCTCCAGGACACATTGGTGGGGTCTTCAGTCCAGGGAAGCCTGGCAGGCATCCTGATGATATTTGGAACCTGGTGGCTGAAAAGAGAGTTAATATACAAAGCCAAACAAATTGTTGAGCAATCATGGACCCAAAGATTGGAATAGTAGAGAGAAAGTGTTGGGGGCGGTACTCACTGCAAACTCTAGTGTACTTCTGCTTTCAGGTATATATTTTGCAGTAGTTTATGGATAAGTGTGAACATATGCTCTATCTCACGGGACATGGTCTATATTTAGGTTTTGGGACTTTGTTAGGATGTGAACCACCTGGGATGGAATTAGAGAATTCTATGAAAGGAAAGGTCTCACCAAGTAATGAAGCTGAAGGGTTGTCATTCCACACCTGAAGTCTCTGGACACAGTCTGAGCTGAAGCATGTTGAGGTAGCAGGCCATCTGAGTTTTAGCCTAAACAGCTTGTTTGGTCCTCTAGTCTACAAACCCTTGGCTTCAGTTTCCTGACTTTCTGTCTGTTTTGCTCTGACCTCAGAACTGTTTGACTTGTAAATGTTAGGTTCTGGAATGAAGTGATCTGGATGTGGTCTGACAATTTCAGAGGACAGGGCTGTTACCTCAATTCATTTGCCACATTTCCTGTTACCATGAGCTGGATCCTGGGTACACAAAGTTCCAAGAGCTGAATATTGAATGCTCAGGAAATTTGTGAGTCCATGTTAAATGCTGCAGTAATAATATGTACATGCATTTAGAAATAAGAGACAATAAGGAACTATGAATGTTGAGCATATGCCTTGTATCTATGAGGCTCTGGGTTCAATACCATACCCAAACATACAGCAAACATGGACTAGAGAGATAGCTCACCAGGTAGGGTGCTTGTCTTGCCAGGCCTAAGGTCCAGATTTTTTTTTGTTTGCTACCAGGGTTATCACTGGCGCTTGGTGCCTACACAAAGATTCTGTCACACCTGGAACTCATTTATCTCTTTTCTTTTCTTTCCTTTTCTGTGCTTTTCTCTTATTTGATAGGATAAAGAGAAATTGAAAGGGAAAGAGAGATAGAGATATAGATGAGAGAGAGAGAGAGAGACCAGTAGCACTGCTTTCACTGCTTGTTAAGTTTCCCCCTTACAGGTGGGGACCAGGGGCTCAAACCCAGTTCCTAGCACATGGTTAACATGTACCCTCAACTGGATGTGCCAACACCTGGCCCTTAGGCCCAAGTTTGAGTCTTAGCACCACATAAGAGATGTTATAGCATCAGAGGAAACTAGTGTTATGGTGTCTCTCCCTCTCTATTTTTTCCTTGTATCTCTGAATGGAAAAACTGCCCAGAATGTTTTCGCTCAACAACACAAAGTTAATCAACAGTTAAAGTCATCACTTCTTAATTATTTTACCGCTTCTTGCTATTATCACATTTTGGTGGGGTTATTTAAAACTGTCATGCTTGTGTAGTAGAAGTATTACATAATGGTATGCTAGTGTGCGCACGTCTCTTCTAAACTCTGTCCGGTGAAATCAATATTATTAGCTTAAACTTGGGAGTATTTGCCCTGCAGAAATTGACAAGTGCTACAACTCAAAGATTTTTTTCCCCTTCCAGAGAGCCAGTTGTCAAACATTTACCACCACACCAATAAATATAGTCTAAAATATATGAGTTGAGGGGGTACAAACAGTCACATTCATCTACTGACTTGAAAGTGAGTCAAGTCTCAGGGGCTGGGTGGTGGTTGAGTTGGTTAAGTGCACATGTTACAATGTGCAAGGACCCAGGTTTGAGCCCCCAGTCCCCATCTGCAAGGGGAAAGCTTTGTGAATGGTGAAACAGTGCTGCAGGTGTCTGTCTTTCTCCCTCTCTGTCTTCTCCTTCCTTTTCGATTTCTGCCTGTCTCTATCCAATAAATAAAAATAATTAAAAGAAAGAAAGAAATTGGGTTAAAGCTAAAACAAGTAAGGCCTGTTATTACTGATGTCATTAGTTCCTTACACTCCATGCATACTTTTATTTTTTTTACCAGAGCACTGCTTAGGCAGTGCAGGGGATGAACCTTGGACTTTGAAGCCTCAGTCATAAGAGTCTTTTTGCATAACTGTTATGCTCTCTACCCCTGCCCCTTACACTCCATATTACTCATATTTTTTCACCAGGATTATGACTGAGCACTGCTCCCACTGTCCATTTTTCCCTTTTACTTTCTATCTTGATAGTGAATAAGAGAAAGAGAAGGAGAGGGGGGAAGGTGAGAGGAGAGACACTTGCAGCACTACTCCACCACCTGTGAAGTTTCCCTCCTACAGGTGGACACTGAGAACTTGAACCCTAGTCTTTGAGCATGGTAATGTGTACATTCTACTGGGTGTGCCACCACCCAATCTCTATATTACTAATTTTTAAATTATTTAGTCTTTGTAGATCCAGTCCACTGATTCTTAATCAATTATACAAGTATTCATACCACCAAACTTCAGGTTAAAAATAAATCTGAAGAGCATGCTTTCTGTATAATTTATTCTGAAAACGTTTATAAGGGGGAAATGAAGTACATAGCCCTGGAATTCATCTCTACTTACTCTCTTGCAGATTGATACTAATTTGTTAGAACCTTGTGTGTATAAACAACTGCTTACTAATTCATCCAGTATGCCAGAGTTAAGTTCACATTTTCTCCATCTTGGCCAAGAGATTCCCCACCTGCAGGGGAATCTCTTCACAACTGGTGAAGCAGGTCTGCAGGTGTCTATCTTTCTCTCCCCCTCTCTGTCTTCCTGTTTTCACTCCATTTCTCTCTGTCCTATCCAACAACAACAACAGCAATAATAACAATAACAACAATGATAATAAACAACAAGGGCAACAAAAGATAAAAAAGAAAACTGTCTTAAAAGTTTCTTGTTTTCTCTGTCTCTGAAAATCAAAATATTCCAGTATTTCTAATCTCTTGATACATTTTTCCTGTTATCAGAGATGTCTGTCAAATGACTGAGAATTGTTTGATGGTATATAGCTCTTTCTTTCTTCCTTTCTTTCTTTCTTCCTTTCTTTTCCTCTCCAGGGTTATCACTGGGGATCGGTGCCTGCACTATGAATCCACTGCACCTGTGGCCATTTTATTTGTTTATTTATTTATTGATAGCACAGAGAGAAATTGAAAGGGGAGGGGAAGATAGATGATAGATAGATAGATAGATAGATAGATAGATAGATCGATGGATAGATAGATAGATAGATAGATAGATAGATAGGGAGATAGATACCAGCAGACCTGCTTCATCGCTTGTGGAGCAAGCCCCCTGCAGGTGGGAGCTGGGGGCTTGAACCAGGATCCTTGTGCCAGTCCTTGCATTCACACTGTGTGCGCTTAACCCACTGTGCTACCTCCTGGCCCCCAACATAAAGCAACTTTCTGATATAACCAGTGATAAAAATGACTTTATAGAGCAACTAACTCTTATATATTCTTTTACCTGGAGTTTTCTAAGTTGCCCTTATGTACAGTTTCAAAAATGTTAACAATGATTTTGGATTTTAGCCTAGAGGCCCTGAACTAAGAGATATGGAAGTAGTTTTCCATTTTGTTTTCTCACTAACCTGCTAGGCTTCTTAGGCAAATCCCTTTGCTTTTTTATTGGCATTTAAATATTGTTGTAATATTATTTCTTCTTAAATTTTTTATTATCTTTATTTATTGTATAGAGACGGTCAGAAATCGAGAGGGTAGAGGGAAATAGAAAGGCAGAGAGAAAGGGAGACACCTGCAGCCCTGCTTCACCACTTGCAAAGCTTTCCTCCTGCAGATGGGGACCAGGAGCTCGAACCTGGGTCCTTGCACATTGTAACATGTGCGCTCAACCAGATGCACCACCACCTGGCCCCTTGCTGTAATATTATAGTAGATCAGGAAATTTTCTAGAAACAGAAATTTAACTGTAAAACATCCAAGTATCGTGTCTTCAGGTTTTTGGCTGACTCAAGTCACTTCCTGTAGTTGATGTGAGTGTGCAGACAAGTTTGAAGGGTTGGGTATGAGTGGTTAGGAATTTTGGTAGGGATAAGAGGAAAACGATGTCAATCCATTGCGTTGCTCCTACGTTTTCACAGGAGGCATTTGCAAAATAAGACTAGGTCAACCTATCAAAATAAGATAATGACAAGGGAGAAAGTAAAAGGTTTTGGCCAAATCCATCTTACAGTCATCCCTTCCTGCTCCCACAAAGCTATCTGAACTCAGATCTTCTGAGTGGACCTCCATTTCCAGTAAACATCATTCCATGAGAACAAAAACGGGAAGCTCCCACGTGTAGCCACTGGAAACATTCCCAGAGGCAGGAAGAAGTTTATATGACATCATCTGTTGTTAAAATTTTGGATGGCTCCAGCTGGCCGGGCTAGCTTCACGGGCGGGTAACAGAGACGACCAGACACACGGCTGGGCAGGGAAGCTGTATTTCTTTATTCAGGAACAACGATTCACAAACTAAGACAAACTAATCACCAAACAGAACTCTGCTGTCTCTTTGCGGCGGCGCAAGCACTCTTTCTTTTTTTCTGGAACTCAGGAACCCAGGAACTCTGTCTCTCTGGCACTCTCTCTTACTCTGTAACCCTGAAACTCTCGAACTCAGGAACTCTCTTTTCTCTCGAACTCAGGAACTCAGGAACTCTGTCTAACTCAGGAACTCAGGAACTCTGGCTAACTCTGGCACTCTCGAACTCAGGAACCCTCTCCCTTACTCTCGAACTCAGAAACTCTCGCACCCTCGCACTCTCGAACTCCGGAACTCAGGAACTCTGTCACTGGGGAACTCAGGAACTCTCGGACTCCGGAACCCTCTCCCAGGGTCCCTTGGGGCGGGGCCAAGCAGGCCCGTGAAATTAACAGGACTCATCCAATTCTCTTGGAGGGGGAGGGCTAGAACAAGCCAATGTAAAGCATACGACAATTCCCCCTTTTCTTTTTAACTAAATGACTATAGTATCAAGGGTGTGGGGTGAAGAGAAACATATATAACCAAAACCAGCATGTTGCCAAGGGAAGGCCTGAGGGGGCCATATCTGAAAAAAAAAACATTTCTTGCCTCTGGGGGGCTACTTGCCTCGACGGGCATTTGCATGGGGGTGGGGAACGGCCTAGAGTCCCAAAGGCAGCTGGCTGCAATTTACTTACTATGAAACAAAACTTGTTATTAGCATATTTCTAATAGAGAAGGAATTTGAGACTTACATAGCAACAACGTCTTTTTAACCTTTTGTTACACCCATTCAAGATGGAGTCAGGAAAGGAAACCTCAGGCATGAGAATAATTAGCATAGCCATTGTGCGATCTACCATTTCTAATAGAGAAGGTAGTGTTTTACATATCAACAAGTCTATTTAACCTTTTGTTTAGACCAACTTAGTTGAAATATATTGATTGTTAACTAATTTTTACCTCAGACTTTAAATGTAAGTTAATTTTTATCTTTATGAGAATTACGTTGAAAACCTTTTTCATTTATCTTTGACTAGTAAGAATTTAGCCTTAAAGCTACTGTTTACCAAACTTTAAACATACACATAAACATAGTCATTAATACACAAGGAGAAAAACCTTTGTTACGAAGACATGTCATTTTAAACACGAATTTAAGTCTGTACTGTCTTAGTTGTTGGGGGGGGGGGGTTCACCATCCGGAGGTGGCTTCCTGTGCAGCTCCATTCCCGAGCAGCTCCACTTCTAGGAATTGCAGGTTGCGATCTCTGCACAAATCTCTGTGTACTCCAGCTTGTCTGCCTTCAGACCGGACCGGCGGCTGGAGATCTCGTGTGCCCAGTTTTGGCAGGGAGCCCGGGGGTCCGGGAGGCCCGGGATGGTTCCAGAATTCATAGAAAGAGGGCAGGCAGGCCATCTTTGTAGAAGGCGTGAGCCTAGGTGCCCAGGGGTGGCGGCCATGATAGAACGCCGCGGCCCTGCCCCATGGCCCTGCCATGTCTGCTGCCCTGTTCGCAGTGGCCGAGCAGCGTGGAGGGATCAAGCGTCCAGTGCCCTGCACCACGCGGTGGAGAGCCGGCTCCTGTGGGCTGGCCTCAGGCTCCAGCATGTTGGCATCGGGCTCCAGCATGTTGGCCTCAGGCTCCAGCATGTTGGCATCGGGCTCCAGCATGTTGGCATCGGGCTCTAGCGTGCTGGCATCGGGCTCTTGCATGGTGGCGTAGGCCTCCTGCGGGCTGCGGGGCTGCGGGGTTGCTGGCGCGGTGCGCGGGGTTGTCTGGGCGCAGCCGGCTGGCTGGCTGTTTGACCAGGTGGAAACAGCAGCTCCGCGCCTTGCCTCCCGCCCGCTGGCTCTTCCCGCTGGCTGTTCTGAGTTCGCTCGAGCGAGTGGAAACCACAGAGTGGTCCAGAGATAAATGTTCCAGAAACAGCAAAACAGTCTCGTGAAGAAAGAGCAGAGGCCTTTGGAGATCTCTTCACAAGCAGAAGAGAAGGCCATCGTGCATAGGTAGCCAAATTGTCTTTACTTATCTGAGAGATGCGCAGGTCAGGTCCACGTGGGCACCATTTGTTATGCAGTAGCAAGTTCTACAAATGAGAATAGCACACCTAAGAGTTTGTTCACTAGGAGCTTTTATCCAGTACTGAAAGTTCCAAATGTCTTAGAAAATATATATTTTTACATGTGTGTATGCATATGCTTACCCCCTATGCAGAAGTGTGGTTCCATTTATTACTTAAGAGCTAAGGCCAATGTTATCTTTGTATATAAATATTTGTTTTAAAATGCAGGAAAAACAAGCCAATGTTGTAATGTGAAAAATGGCGCACACTTAAAAAAAAAAAAACACCAAACATGTTTTTTAAATAAACATGATACACATTGTAAAATACAAAAACAAATCAGAAAAGTAAAACTGTTAGTAAAAGTCACCTGAGCTTTCATGATCTAAGAATAAGCAGTGACAGAATTTTGGCACGATCTCTCCAAATCCAAAATGTACATATGTACATTTGATTTTACAAGAGTGGTCAGTTTTTTACTTACTGAAATATATTCTTCCTTCCTCTTTAATAATGCCATTGCTATACTGGGTCCATACTCACAGAGGGATAAAGAATAGGAGAGCTTTCAAGGGGTGAGGGGATGGGATGGGTGTTCTGGTGGCAGGAATTGTGTGGAATTATACCCCCTCATATCCTATAGTCCTGTCAATATCTCCATTTTATAAATAAAAAATTAAAAAAGGATATATGGGGGGGCAGGTGGTGGTGTACCAGCTTAAGTGAACACAGTATGAAGCACAGGGACTGGCTCAGGGATCCTGGTTCGAGGCCCCAGCTCCCCACCTACAGGGGAATCACCTCACAAGCAAGTCTGTGGATATCTTTCTCTTCCCTCTCTATCTTCCCCTCCTCTCTCAATTTCTCTCTGTCCTAGCCAACAACAACAATGGAAAAAAAAATGGCCACCAGGAGCAGTGGATTCATAGTGCAGGCACCTAGCCCCAGACGTAACCTTGGAGGCCAAAAAAAAAAAAAATGGAGATATATATATTAGTCAACCCATATCTGTGACCTTGAGAGAACTACTGCAGTTTCCAGTGGAGGGAATGGGGACACAGAACTCTGGTGGTGGAATTGGTGTTATATTATATCTCTGTTATCTGATAATTTTGTAAATCAATGTAATATCACTAATAATATTTTTTAAGTAAGGACGAGGTAGATAGTGCAGAGGCAGTATACCAGATTTTCATGCCTGAGACCCCAAGAGGCTGCAAGTTCAACCCCAAGCACTACCACATTCCAAAGCTGAGCACCAATCTGGTCTCTCTCATAAAAATAAATAATTAAAACAAAACAAAACAAAAAAATAATAAGGTGAGCAACTTAGGTGGGTGCATAGAGGATAAAGCATTGGACTCTCAAGCATAAGGTTCTGAGTTTGGTCCCTGGAAGTGCAGGTGGCAGGGTGATTGATGTCTGGTTCTCTTTCCTTCTTTTCTTATATCATACATTTAAACAAAATAGCCGAATATAAAACTATGTGCTATTATCTCATTATGTAAGAAGAGTATCTTTGTATTGAGCATAACTAGAATGGAGTTCATGGGAAATAAAAATAGTATTTTTTTAGGGTGATATACTTTTTGAAATGAGATAAAAGATATATCAATGGAGCTAACAAGATGGAGAACAGAAAGTTTTGGTTGATAAGTGGTTGACAGAAAATAGACATTGACTTTGCAGATTAATAATATAGGGGAAGAACTAAGACCACATAACTTGAACAAGCCATGATGTCAGTTGCTGGCTAGATTTCAGCAGAATGCTGCGGTATTCTCTGGAGTTTGTTGTGGCTAGTGGCTCCATGGTAACTGATCAGAGCACTGTGGGTCAGGTCATGGAGAGGTTGCTTGCCTCTGTAGCTCCTGGCTTTCAACTTATCCTTTTGAAGTTGGCTGAGGTAGTAGTGGAACTATTGCCCAATTAGCTTTACCCACAACACACACTCATCCTCTGGGAGAGAGTGATATGTCTATCTGCCATTGGCTAGCTGATGGGCCTCTTATTTCTATTCAGATTTGTACAGACTGCTAGTTGACTTTATGTGAGGCATGAAAATGTACTCACAGATTTGCTGAACAAACAGAAGAAATGGCAACTCATTGACAAGCTTTAGGTCACTGTGAAAAGAAATGTGCAGTGATCTAAACATCCTGAGAGAATGCCAAAAAAAGTGAAGGGAAAGAGAGAGAGAGAGAGAGAGAGAGAGAGAGAGAGAGGAGATGTTAAGCATAGTCAGTCTTGGAGACATTTAAGTGAAGGTGATAAGGAAGAACAGAATTTTATTTATTAATACCTTTTTTTCTATTTATTTTTTGGCATGAACAGAGAGAAACTGGGAGGGAAGGAGGACAGAGAGGCAGAGAGAAAGACATCTCCCGCCCTGCTTCACCACTCATGAAGCTTCCCCCCTTGCAGGTTGGACTGGGGTGGGGATTAAGCCTGGGTCCTTGGGCATAGTAATGTGTACACTTTACCAGGTGTGCTACTGCCTAGCTCCTGAACACAATTTTAACAGAGGAAATAATTTTCTGATTCATGAACTGAAGGGGAAGAGATCCATAAAGTCTAAGGAAGAAACACAGATGACAGAGTTATGAAAATGCTGAGGTCCCCTGGAAATGTTGGGAGAGTCATCAGACCACAGGTAACTTTTCCAGTCCTGCCAGGAATCTCAATGTCAACATCTGATGGTCTTTTGACCAGGAGTGGGCCTGGGTCTTAAAAATAGCTGTCTCCTTCCCTCCATGTGAGTCTCCTGACTGACTTCTGTCACCCACTTCAATATCCAGCCAGGGAACATGAGACCAGGGGGTGCAGAGGAACCCTCCTCCTTGGGTTGTAGCTCTGTCAACTTCACATGTTGGATATAGGCACCAACTTTGTCATAGCCAACTCCATCTAAAGTATATTTGAACTCCAAGAACACAACAAGAAATGTGAGTTTTTCTTTATATTCACAATATATTTGGGTTTTATTAGCAGTGAAATATACTTCAGAAATTATTCTTTTTCAAAGTAGACTTTGAAAATAGAGATGTTATTGGAATGGAAGAGGGTGGAGTTTGTAAGGGGGTGTTTAAAGGATAGTGGTGTCTTTTGTTTGTTTGTTTTTTATTTTGTTTTGTTCCTGCTGTCATTGTTTAATAACACATTTTAAAACCATCTGGGAAATAGGCTGATAAAAATTTTTATCTCAAAGTTTCTAGAAAATTATCTTTTTCTAAGCCTAACCAATTTGGATCCTGAAAAATATGTAACATAGTATATACATTATAATAAATCTTTCTGAAAAAATAGACACAAGAATCACTATTTCTGTAGAAAGTTTGACCCATAAAATGTCCATTATGCTTCTACACATTAGGTATTTCTCCTTTGTTAGCTTGCCCAGGAACAAAAGCAAATGTCAATAGTTTGCTCTTATCAATATCTAATTCCCCACTTCAGTCACAGTGTGTTCCCTTTGATTACACACAGGGATAAAAATAGAAAATTCTGGAATGGTGCTTTTTGCTAGTTGCTCAGGTGACTTTGAATCAAAAAAAAAGTTATATATGGGTAGATGGACATAAGAATTTGGCTTGAAATGTAAAAGCACAGGAAAAGACAGAGGAATTCCTTTCTCGCTGGATTAGAGCCAAGATTGTCCTGCTTTTCTGAAATAAGCCCAAATCCTACACATACAGAATACCTGCTGTCAGCCTCCTGCAGATGGGCCAGGATCCCAAGGAACACTAGCTAACTGACTGGGAGTAGGGAACACGGCACATGCTAGCAAACCACTTACTATGTGGCTAGTTCTTGTCCCTGAAGCAGCTTGCAGGTGCTGAGAATGGCTCACGGCCATTCAACAAACACATCTTGGACAACTTCTCTTTGTAAGGCACAGTGGAAGAAATAAGTGGAAAGTCAAGTAGGGAAGTGTGGGAAAGATCCCACTGTCCCATTACCCTCTGGTTACTCTAACAGGCAGCAGAAGGCAACAGCACATCAAGTGGGGCAGATTCAGCCCAGCCGCCACCTTCCCTGCTATCTTAGTCTATATGGAGGTAAAATTTCAGAGGGGCCTTCCAGGTCCACATTCATGTTTGGCACCAGGCTGGAGAAGGAAGAAGATGGTGCAGAAACTGTTGGTGGTAGTGCTTTTTTTTTTTCCTTTTCCTGTCTTTGGAAAAGCATTATTTTATTTTAATTATCTTATGAAAAGGGTAATGGTTTACAGCACAGTTATTTTGTTTTGTTTTAGTTTTTTTTAACTTTATTATTGGAAAGAGACAGAAACGTTGAGAGGGGAGAGGAGACAGACACTTGCAGGCCCCTGCAGGTGGGGACCAGGGGCTTGAACCTGGTTCTTTGAGCACTGCAATGTGAGTACTTAACCAGGTACACCACTGCCAAGTACAGCTGTTGACATATAGTTATAACTTCCCATCTCCCTGTGAAAGGTCCTTGTAGAATGCTTCCCCCGAGGTTAAACCCTTTCCCATCATCATGCACGAGGACTCCAAAGCTCTCTCCACCCACTTCTCTCCCCTCCTTGTCCAGAGTCATTTGCTTTGGTGCGACTCCCCGCTGCCGTCTCATCCTGTCCAAGTTTCATTTTACGTTTTCCCTCTCTGTCCTGGTGGAGATAACATCATCATTTTTAACAGTTGAGTAGTATTCATTGTGTATATACCTATACACCACAATTTTCTTAGCCACTCATTTGTTGTTTGGCATCTAGGTTGCTTCCAAGTTTTGGCTACTATAAGTCATGCTGCTATGAACATAGGTGTACCTAGATCACTTTGGATAGGCACTTTCATTTCCTTTGGGTAAATACTCAGGAAAGAAATTGCTGGATCACAGGGCAGTTCCATTTCTAGTGTTCTGAGAAATCTTCATGCAGTTGAGCAAATATCATGTATACAAGGTGATTGTGTAGAAAAAAGGAAAAGGACTGGGGAGATACTCAGGAGTAGAACAAAGGACTTGCATACAAAAAGTCCCAGATTTGAATCCTGGGCACTGCATATGTCAGAACTGAGCATTTTTCGGTCTCATTCTTTCATGAAAATAAATTAATCTTTATGGGAGGAGGACATACTAAGAACCATATAAGCACCACCAACTCCATCAAATCTTAGTATGTTCCCATAATTGTTTAAGATTTATTTCTGCCCTAACTTTAGTTATTTCTGTCCTTCTGGTTGCTTTAGGGTTCCTTTGTTGTTGTTGTTGTTGTTCTTCTTCTTCTTCTTCTTCTTCTTCTGGGTCTTTAAGGTCTGAAATCAGGTTGTTTGTTTGTGCTTTTTCTTGTTTCCTAATGTGTGCTTGTAAGGCTATGAAAATCCCACTCAGTACTGCCTTAAATGTGTCCCAAATATTTTGATAGCTTGTGTCTTCGTTTTCATTGAACTCTCAAAACATTTTGATTTCTTCCTTTATTTCCTCTTTGACCCAGTAGTTGTTAGGTAGTGTACTGTTGAGCTTACACATTTTGGGACTATTACTAATCCTTTGTTGATTGTTCAGTGTTAGTTTAATTTCACTGTGGTCTGAGAAAATGCTTGGGGTGATTTCAATTCTCTTGAATTTGCTGATGCTGTCTTTGTGGCCTAATATATGGTCTATCCTTGAGAATAATTCATGTGGACTTGAGTAGAATATGTATTCTAGTTTCTTGGGGTGAATGACTGTAAAAATGTCCGTAGTTCTAGTTTATCTCTTAATTTAGCTTCCTCATTTCTTTATTGATTTCCTGACTGGATGATCTGTCAAGTTGAGAGAGAGTGGGGTGGTGAAGTCCCCTACTATGACTGTGTTGCTGTTAATATATTGTTGTAGCTATTTCAGTAGATGTTTGATATATTTAGATGGCTTCTCATTGGGTACATAGATGTTAATAATTGTTAAATCCTCTTGATTGACTGATCCTCTGAGCATTAAGTAGTGTCCATCCTTATCTTTTAAATTTTTATTTATTTTAGAGTATATCATGTCGGATATGAGAATAGCTGTTCCTGCCCTTTCCTGTGGGCCATTGTCTTGTGTGACAGTTTTCCATCCTTTCACGTTGAGTCTGTGTTTATCTTGTTGAGTTAGGTAAGTTTTCTGTAGACAGCGTATTGTTGGGTTGTGTTTTCTGATCCATCTTCCTACTCTGTGCATTTTAATAGGTGAATTCAGGCCATTGACATTTATTGATATCATAGATTGAAGATATTTTAATGCCATTATTGTATATTTTTAGAGTGTTCTGACATATGGCATATTTATGGTAGTCTGTTTATAGGAGATCTTTCAGAACTTCTTTCAGGGCAGGCTTGGTGATATTGATTCTTTCAACTGTTGCTTGTCTGAGAAGGTTTTTATGCCTCCATCTAGTCTGAATGACAGTCTAGCAGGATACAGTATTCTTGGTTGAAAGCCTTTCTCATTGAGCACTCGATAGATACCTGCCATTCTTTTCTGGCCTGTAGTGTTTGTGTGGAGAAGTCTGCTGCTAGTCTTATGGGTTGTCCTCTGTAGGTGACTCTTTATTTTTCTCTTGCAGCCTTCAGGATCCTTTCTTTATCCTTATTTCTTTCCATTCTAAATATGATGTGTCTTGGTGTCTAAGTCTGGGTTAATTCTGTTTGGGACCCTCTGGGCTTCTTGAACCTTTAAGTCTTCTATGTTGTCTTCACTAGAGCAGTTCTCAGCTATTATGTCCTGAAGAATGCTTTCTTCCCCTCCCTCTCTTTCTTCCTCTGGTAAGCCAATAATGCATATATTATTTCTTTTGAAGTCATCCTACATGTCTCTATTGTTGTTTTCAGCATCTCTTAATCTCTTTTTGAGGTCTCTTCTTTTTTAGTTGTCTCTAATTCATCTTTGATCTTGTTAATTCTGTCTTCAGTCTCAGTGATTCTATTCTCTCTGCTCTCTACTATTTTCTGGAGTTCATCTATTTTGTTACCCTATTCTAATACTGTTTTAGCTTGCTCAGCTAGTTGTGTTCTTCTATTTCAGCTTTCAGCTCTCTAAGAACCTTGATAATTAGTGTTTTCTTCCAGAGTCTCACTTGTTGTTTCTGCATTTCAAACTCTTTACTCATTCCTGTGACTATTTCCTTAACTACTTTTTGGGTATTGTCCTCACTATTTTGTGGTTCAACCATTGGGGGCTTTTAGCTGGACTCTTGTCCTGGTCTATTTCTCCAGTATTTCTTCTTGTTGGTTTAATCATTCTATATAGTATGTTATGGTACTCAGTACTTTTCAAATTATTGATCACCCTTGCCTGGAGTGACTTGTGTCTAAGTAAGGTACTTAAAGAGTTCACAGATAAGGAAATTAACAGTTTCAATATTATTTCAATCCCTGAGTTGGAGCACAGTGGCTGTTAAAAGCCTCTTTTGTTCTTTTTCATCCCGGTAGGCTATGGGAGCCTGAGGGCTTTTAAACTATAAGTAGGCTTCCCTCACTCCTGACCAAGAGATAAAGCAGGGTGGGGGAGAGATAATACAGTGGTTATGCAAAGAGACTCTCACACCCCAAGGATCCAAATCTGCGGGGTCAATTCAGCTTCTCTGCCAAGCCAGGCAGCACTGATGGGCCCTGTGAGTTTCTAAACAAGTCCTGTTTATAGTCTGTAGGTTCTGAGACAATTATTCACCATGTTCTCATCAGAAGAACAATGTGTAATGGCTCCCACTATACAGCCCTACTGCTAGACCACCGAGGTGTATATCTTCTCCTGAGTTTCCTGGTCAGTTCTCTGTTCCCAGATGTCAGCACAGGGCCTCCCCACTGCTGCTCCAGCCTGAGCGAAGTAGTAATGGAGACTCACAGTTGCATTTGGTGAGTATTAGGGGGAATCCTCTCCTTCCTTCAGCAGTCTTTTTGTTGGTAAAGCAGACTGGAGGTGGTGCCTCAACTGGTAATCTGCCGGACTGTTACCAGCCACTCAATCTCTCTTTAGGCTCCTCTATCCATGAGCCACACGTGTTTGCACTCGATTTTTTATTTATTTGTGAGAAAGATTGGAATAAAGAGGAAGAACCAGACATCAGTCTTGTACATGTGCTGCCAGGTGTTGAACTTGGGATCTCATGCTTGAGAATCCAATGTTTTATCCATTGCATCACCTCTGGGACCACAAGTGTCCATTTTTATTCCAGTACCATGCTATTTTATTACTATTGCTTTGTAATATAATCTGAAATTGAGTGTGGCATCTCCATTTTTTCCTTTCTCAGCAGTGCTTTAGCTATTAATAGGTTTTTTTTTTTTGTGGTTCTACACAAAGTTTTGGACAAGTTCAATATCCATGAAAAAACTGCATGGAGATGGATATTGATAAGGTTTGAATTGAATCTGTAGATTGCTTTTGCTAGAATGGCCATTTTAATAATGTTTTTTATTCTAGCCAAGGAACAAAGAATGTTCTTCCACTTTTGTGTGTTCTTCTCTATCTCTCTTATCAATGTCCTATAGTTTTCCCTATAAAGTTCCATCACCTTCTTCATGAAATTCATCTCAAGCTATTTTACTTTTTATTTTTGGTTCTACTGTAAATGGAATCAAGTCTTTTATTTCCCTTTCCTCTTACTCCTATTTGTATATAGATATGCCACTGATTTATGTGCTACTTAACTGAATTTATTTATTTCCAGTGGGTTTTTTTTTTTTTTTTTTTTTTTTTTTGGTGGAGGCTTTGGAGTTCTCTATGTATATTGTATTATCAGCAAATAGTGATAGTTGGACTTCTTTCTTTTCCATCTATATACCTTTGATATATATTTCTTATCTGATTGTAGTGGTGAACACCTAGAGGACTATGCTGACTAAGAGTGATGATAGTGGACATCCTTGTCTGAGTCTTTATTTTAGGGGAAAATTTTTCAGGTTTTCTCCATTGATGATGATGTTAGCTTAAGTGGGGTCAGGTGGTGGTGCACCTGGTTAAACACTCACATCACAGTATGCATGGACCCACATCTTGTGAAACAACCCCCCTGCAGGTAGGAGATGGGGGCTCTCACCAGGTCCTTGTGCTTCATGCTATATACACTTAACCAGGTGCACCACTGCCTTTTAATTTTTTTTGTATTTATTTATTTTCCCTTTTGTTGTCCTTGCTTTTTATTGTTGTTGTAGTTATTGTTGTTCTTGTTATTGATTTCATCATTGTTAGATAGAACAGACAGAAATGGAGAGAGGAGGGGAAGATGGGGGAGAGAAAGAGAGACACTTGCAGACCTGACTGTGAAGCGACTCCCCTGCAGGTGGGAAGCTGGGGGTTCAAACCGGGATCTGTATGCTGGTCCTTGTGCTTTGCGCCACATGCACTTAACCTGCTGCATTACCGCCTGACTCCTTATTTTTTTTGCCTCCAGGGTTATCGCTAGAGCTCAGTGCCTGCACCATGGATCCACTGCTCCTGGAGGCTATTTTTTGTTTCCCTTGCTGTTTATGGTTGTTATTATTATTGTTGCTATTGCTGTTGTTGTCATTGTTGTTGGATAGGACAGAGAGAAACTGAGAGGAGGGGAAGACAGACAGGGGGAGAAAAAGATAGAAACCTGCAGCACTGCTTCACCACTTGTGAAGTTTTCCTCCTGTGGGTGGGGACCAGGGGCTTGAAGCCAGGTCCTTGCACATTGTAACAGGTGTGCTCAACCAGGTGCACCACCACCCAGCCTCATTACTATCATTTCTGATGTATGACATTCTCACAGAAGTGAAGTAGTATCTCATAGTTGTCTTTATTTGCATTTCTCTGACATTCAAGATTTGAAGCACTTTTTCATATGTCTGTTGCCCTTTCAGATTTCTTCTTTGGTGAATATTCTGTTTATATCCTCTCCCCACTTTTTGATGGAGGTCATTTGTTGTTGTTGTTGAGTTTGGTGAACTCTTCATATATCTTGGTTATTAGCCTCTTGTTTGATGTATGGCATGCAAATATTTCCAATTCTGTAAGGAGTTTCTTTGTTTGAGTGGTGGTTTGTTTTGCCATGCAGAAGTTTCTTAACTTGATGTAGTCCCATTGGCTTATTTTTGTTTTAGTCTTCCTTGCAATTGGATTTATATCATTAATTAAAGATGCCTATAAAGTTTAAATAGAAAAGAGTTCTGCCAATATTTCCCTCTACGTATTTCATAGTTTTTGGTCTAATATACAAGTCCTTGATCCATTTGGAGTTGACTATTGTGTGTGCTTCAGCAAATGCAGTAGTTCAGTTTCATTCCTCTGCACATTTCAACCCAATATTCCCAACACCATTTATTGAAGAGACTCTTTTTCCAATTAATAGTTTGGGTCCCCTTGTAAAAAATTAGATGTTTGTAGGTGTGGGGGATTATACAAAGAAGTGGAAAGATATTCCATGTTCATGGATTAGAAGAATTAGCATCATCAAAATAAATATTCTACCCAGAGCCATATACAAATTTAATGTAATCCCCATCAAAGCCCTACCAATTTTTTAAAAAAGAGAATAGAACAAAAATCACAAAAGTCTATCTGGGACCAGAAAACACCTAGAATTACCAATACAATCTTGAGGGGAAAAAAAGAACAGAACTAGAAGCATAAAATTTCCAGATATAAAATTATATTACAGGGCCATTGTAAGCAAAACAGCCTGGTACTTGAACAAAAATAGGCAAGTGGAATAGAATTGAGATCTTATTCTTGATTGTTTTTATCATAGTGCTCTCTCGCTCTCTCTCTCTCTGAATACAGCCAGTGGTTTGTTTTATTTATCTTCCAAAGAGCCAGCTCTTGGTTTCATTTATCTTCTACATCATATTTATGGCTTCTATTTCATTGATTTCTACTCTGATTTTGACTATCCTTCCTCTTGTTGATTTTTGGGTCTCTCTGTTGCTTTTTATTAATTTGTCCAGTTATGATGTTAGCTAGCTTACTTGAGAGCTTCACTCTTCATTAATGTGGGCCTATATTACTACAAATGTCCCTCTTAGAACAGCTTTTCCTGCATCCCACAGGGTGTGGTAGTTGGTCTTTTCATTGTTCTCTAAGTAATTTTTCTCTTTTGGTTTCTTCAGTCATCCAAATATTCAAAAACATAGTGTTCAGTTTCCATATTCTGAGTGTGGTGGTTGCATCATCTAGCCCTGAGAGTCTCTCCTCAACCTGTCTACTTCCTAGGCCTGCTACCTGAGCATGAGCTTCATCAAAGTGTCCCTCACACCCTGTAGCGAATTCTGTTTGGAATATTTCTTTTGTGTTATGTAACACTTTGGAGAAATGATCTCTGAATTCTTGAGTATTTTGTTTTTAAAACCAGAGCACTGCTCAGCTCTAGCTTCTGGTGGTGCAGGAGACTGAACCTGCGACTTTGGAGCTTCAGGCATGAAAGTCTCTTTGCATAACCATTATGCTATCTACCCCTGCCCTTGAGTATGTTTCTACATGTTAAGTTTACATTCTTGAATTGCCTTCATAATTATTTTTCTAAATTCTGTCTCTGGCATTCTTTTTTATTCCATTTTTTTTTTCAACTGACCTTCTGTAGGCTTTGGTATGACTGTATCTTGGGTACTTCTAAACTTGTGTATTTAAGATAGCAAGTGGCACTATCGCTATAGTGCTGGATTTCTCTGTTTATATATCGATATGGAAAAAGGGGAGCAGAGATTCTACCATGAGTCAGCAAGACAATTTAGTGCCTATGATAACAACAGAGGGTGTCACTGCTTTATTTCCAGCCTCTGGGAAGTAACAGCATGGGAGACCTACTTTCTTCTGAGAACAAGTAAGATTTATTTTCGTAGCTGGCTACCAGGGCATGGGCAGACCATATGACTTTAGTTTTTGGCCAGGTTTCCCTTAAACACTGTTGAGTCTTTGTGAGTAGTTCAATATCATGATGCTTTTTCCACAGGTTAAGCACCCAGAAATTCCCATCTTCCTGCGGCCAACAATGCACTCTGCTGCATAACTACCAAGATGACATAGGCTGATGTTATGAACAACTTCTGTTTTTGGATTATCTTCCTCACCCCTTTTCTACTCCCTGGCCACACAGGCCTGCACTGAGTTTCCTCAGAAGTCCCAGTTGTTATCTGGCTAGGTTCTAGGTAATTTTTCATTGCCTTAATAACTATTGATAGTAGATCAGTGTAGCAACAGTGAGGCAGCTGCTACTTCATGACCACTTTTCCCACCCCTCCCCCCTTTATGATTAATATGTAACTTTTATATCAGTGATATGTAGTGATATAGTTGCCCACATGAAAACTAAACAACAGAGCAGCTACAGAAGCATACAGGCTTCATTCCAAAGGTAGAAGAGATGTAATTTTCCATGCACAGATAAAATTTACATATCACCTTGTGAAATAAGACTTCCTTGAAATTTTAACTATTCTAAATTAATTTTATAATTACATATAATTTGGGAATAATGATATAATTTATGTATATCTAGTCTGGAAGAAAATATATCAGGAATATTATAGGATATATATATATATATATATATATATATATATATATTTTTTTTTTTTTTTTACCAGAGCACTGCTCAGCTCTGGCTTATGGTGGTGTAGGTGGTGATTGAATCTGGAATTTCAGATGCCTCAGATATGAGTCTCAGACATGAGACATGCATAACCATTATGCTATCTACCCCTGCCCATATTGTAGGATTCTAAGAATTTGTTTCTTCTAAACTGTCCAATTTGTTGACATTTGCTTACAGTTATCTCTTTTGATTCTTTGTGTTTCTATTGTAGCTGTTGTAACTTCTCTCTCATTTCTAAATGTTATTTATTTGATCTTTCTTAGTGAACTTAGTCAACAGTTTGTGAATTTTGCTTCTTTTTCAAAGAGCTAGCTTTTAGTTTCACTGATCTTATGTATTGTCATTTTAATTTTTATTTCATTTCTTATTGTTCTAATTTTTATTTCTTCTACCAACTTATGATTTCCTCTGTTCTTTTGATGTTAACTTTTGGTATAAGGTTAGATTGATATACCCCCACCCCCACCCTCACACACACACCCCTTGCTTTTGCTGTATCCCAGATTCTGGTGGCTCAAATCTTCATTACATTTATCAGTGGTATTTTATTATTATTATTTTTGCCTCCAAGGTTATTGCATGGACTCAGTGCCTGCAGTACAAATTTACTGCTCCTGGAGGCTATTTTTCCCTTTTGTTGCCCTTGTTTATTGTTGTTGTGGGATGCATTGGATCGACCTTCCCGTGGTGCATCTCGTGAGTACCCATTCATTGGGGAAACTGACGATCCTTCCTAGCCGACTGAATCCACATGGATCCCAGTCACTTTCAAAGCCAGCAACAAGCAGCTCCTGACAGCTTTCAAGCTCTTGGTCCTGCTCTTTGAGTCCTCCAACTTAATGTTGAGGGGCTGTCCTTTGCTAAACGCGTTCTTATTGGTCAATTGGCAATACAGCATCAGGCAGATGTTATCTGCCTGCAAGAAACACATATAGCAGTCGATGAAGCTGCTCGATTCACCATCAGCGGATTCAATTTAATATGCTATAATCTCCATCCTAAACACGGCCGAGCCATCTATGCCAAATCGTGTCTTGCGGACGTTTACCATACGGCCTCTTCGACCTTCTACGACTCCATTACTATTGGAACTATTCAGCTTGTCAACGTATATAAGCCTCCCAGTGCCTCATGGGATAATGAGGTCCTGCCTAACCCGAATCACCCAGCTATTTACGTTGGAGACTTTAATAGTCATCACCAAGACTGGGGATATTCCTCCACTCGTGCTGACGGCTCTATCTTAGCCGACTGGGCTTCAGCGAATGACCTCTCCCTATTATATGATCCCAAACAGCCAGGCTCTTTTCACAGTGCTAGATGGAATAAAGACTCGTCACCCGACCTGTGCTGGATTAGCACAGTCAACGGCCAAGCCTTTCCCGCTACGAGACAAGTTCTCAAGATCTTCCCGCACAGTCATCACCACCCAGCTATCATCCACATTGGTCTCCAGCTCCCACTGACTCTGTGCTCGGAGAAACTAAGATGGAACTTTCGGAAAGCAAACTGGCGTCTGTTCAGTGATCTTACCAACAAATCTATTCCTGCAATTCCAATTAACTCTATCCCCTCTGAAGATTCCTACAGGCGCTTCCGCCAAACCATCTTCAAAGCAGCTTCCCAAGCCATTCCTCGTGGGAGACGTGCTAACTATACACCTTGTCTTGATGCTGAATGCGAGCAACTACTAAAGCAGTATGATGAGTCGGGTGACCCAGATGTGGCTGACCATCTCATTGCCTCCCTGGATGCAGCACGCCAAGCCCGCTGGCAACAACTCACGGAAAGTCTGAATTTCACCCACTCAAGTAGGAAGGCCTGGAAGCTTCTTCACAGACTGGGTGCCGGTAGCCAACCCCCTCCCGTCTCCCATCCTCCCGTATCTCCAAACTCAGTGGCCAGTCACCTAACTCAAGTTGGATGTGCTAAGATCGACCCAGTCTGGAAAAGAGAAATTTCCCATGAGTGGTCATCCCACTTCCGGTTATCTTGTCCATCTCCAAAACTCTCTCCCTTTACACTGTCTGAACTGGAAGACACTTTGAAGAGGGTCAAACCGGGAACAGCTGCTGGCTATGGTAACATCACCCCAGAACTCATTCTTAACCTGGGTCCTGCGGCAAAGAAGTGGCTCGCTTCATTCCTGTCCCACATCTTGGAATCTGAGTCTATGCCCAAAGTTTGGTGTCGTGCGAAGGTAATAGTGGTTTTGAAACCAAAGAAAGACCCAACACTGGCCGCCAGCTATAGACCAATTTCTCTCCTCTCCGTGTGTTACAAACTCCTTGAGAGGCTGCTTCTGTCACGTATTTCTCATCTTACAGAGAAATTCCTATCACCTGCCCAAGCTGGTTTCCGCCCAGGAAGATCTACCTGCGGACAAGCCCTGGCCCTCTCAACTTACATTGAAAATGGATTCCAGAAGAATTTAAAGACGGGTGCTGTCTTTGTTGATCTCACAGCAGCCTATGACACAGTCTGGCACCGTGGTCTCCTAGTCAAAATCTCAAGATGCCTGCCTCCATGGGTGGCCAACACTATATCATTTCTTCTCCAAAACAGAAGATTCCGGGTGCATCTGGGTGACAAGTCTAGCAGATGGAGACTTGTCTCAAGTGGCCTCCCCCAGGGCTCTGTTCTGGCTCCTACACTATTTAATATTTACATCAATGACCTCCCAGAAACTTCTTCAAGGAAGTTCATCTACGCCGATGACATCTGCTGTGCAACTCAGGCATCCAAGTTCGACATCCTCGAGGAAACACTCACGAAAGACATGTCTCTGATATCTGATTACTGTAAAAAATGGCGACTAATCCCTAGCACTGCAAAAATGGTATCATCTGTTTTCCATCTACACCATGCCTCGGCCTCGCGTGAGCTTAATGTGCAGCTTGGCGATACGAGAATCCGGCATGAAGCCCAGCCAGTCTATCTTGGCGTTACTCTCGATCGCACTCTGTCATTTCACAAACATCTCATAAAAACTGCAGCAAAGGTGGGCGCGAGGAATAACATCATTGCAAGACTGGCCAGCTCCTCATGGGGTGCGAGCGCTTCCACACTACGATCATCATCTCTGGCATTATGCTATTCCACTGCAGAATACTGTGCCCCAGTATGGTTCCGTAGCCCCCATGTCCACTTGGTCGATTCCAAATTATATTCCTCCATGAGGATCATTTCTTTTTTTTTTCTTTTTTTTTTTTACATGCATAACATTCCCCAGATTCCCATTTAACAATACAACCCCCACTATTTCATTCATCATTTTTCATGGACCTGTATTCTCCCCACCCACCCACCCACCCACCCCAGAGTCTTTTACTTTGGTGTAATACTCCAATTCCATTTCAGGTTCGACTTGTGTTTTCTTTTCTAATCTTGTTTTTCAACTTCGGCCTGAGAGTGAGATCATCCCGTATCATTTCTGGAACCATCCGTTCCACCCCGGTTCCATGGCTGCCAGTTCTTAGCAACATCGCCCCACCAGATATTCATCGGGATGCGGCATCATCTAAGTTCATTTCCCACGTCTACGCTTAACCGGACCTGCCAATATATGCGGATATCTTCGCCCACCCTGTCCAACGCTTGACGTCTCGTCACCCAATCTGGTCCCCTACGCCTACACTGAACTTCTCTGTTCCAGACTCTTGGAAACAGTCAGCTGAGGTAAAGAACAAACACCTCATCACAGACCCCTGCAAGCGTCAACCCGGCTTTGACCTAGCACGTTATGATTGGGCCCTCCTCAATCGCTATCGAACAGGCCATGGCCAGTGCGCCGCTATGTTCCATCGCTGGGGGGCCAGAGATGACCCGAACTGCCCCTGCGGCTCCAGACAGACTATGACCCACATAGTCAACGACTGCCACCTCTCCAGATTCAAAGGAGGTCTCGAAACTTTACATCAGGCTCAACCTGACGCTGTTGACTGGCTACGGAAGAAGGGCAAATGCTAGAAGAATAATTGTTGTAGTAGTTATTATTATTGTTATTACTGTCATCGTTCTTGGGTAGGACAGAAAGAAATCGAGAGGGAAGGGGAAAACAGAGAGGGGGAGAGAAAAATAGACACCTACAGACCTGATTCACCGCTTGTGAATCCCCCCTGCAGATAGGGAGCCAGGGACTCAAACCGGGTTCTTACGCTGGTCCTTGCGCTTTGTGTCATGTGTGCTTAACCTGCTGCGCTACTGCCCGCCCCCTATCTGTGGTATTTTAAAACTTTTCCTTTGATTTCCTTGTTGGCCAAGTAGCTGTTTATTAGTATATTGTGTAGCCTACACAGGCTTGTGATTTTTACTTTTTAAAAAAAATTTTAAGTATTCCCTTTTGTTGCCCTTGTTTTTATTGTTGTTGTTATTGATGTCATTGTTGTTGGATAGGACAGAAAGAAATGAAGGAGAGGAAGACAGAGAGGGGGAGAGAAAGATAGACACCTGCAGACCTGCTTCACTGCTTATGAAGTGAGCCTCCTGCAAGTGGGGACCCAGGGGCTCAAACCGGGATCCTTATACCGGCCCTTGCACCTTGCTGCGACCTGCGCTTAACCTGCTGCGCTACTGCCGGACTCCCTAGGCTTGTGATTTTTCCAGTTTCATTTTAGTTTCATGTCATCATGGATAGAAAAAGCTGCTTTATAAGATTGCAATCCCTATACATTTATTAACACTAGTCCCAACATAAAGTCTACTCTTGAGAATCTTCCAAGTGCACTTGAAAAGAATATATATTCTGCTTTCCTGTTTTTGAATGAAATGATGTAAGTCCTTTTGGTTCAGTATGGTTTACTTAGGGCTGTTGTTTCCTTGTTGATTTTCTGTCTGGATGGCATATCCATTGATATAAAAATAAGGTGTTAAAGTCCCCAACTATAATTATGTTGCTGTCAAAATCTCCCTTTAGATCTGTCAATGTTTGCTTTATATATTTTGGTGCTCCTGTGTTAGGTAGCTACATACTAATATGTGTTATGTCTTCTTGATGAAGTGATACCTTTATCATATAAAGTCTATCTTTCTCTCTTATTACCTATTTTGGTCAGGAAGTTTATTTTACTTGATATAAGGATAGTTCCTGACTTAGTTTTTTTAGGCTATTTCAGGCTACTCTTAACACTTATGCTTAGGATAGATCATTAGCTGGGGGGGGTAGCACCTTTAAACTGAATAAGCAGGACAGACATGTGACACTGAATCTTTTTTTATAAGAAAATTTTGTTTTAACTTTTTAAATGTTTTTATTTGTTAATTATTGTACAGAGACAGAAAGGAATTGAGAGGGGAGGGGGAGACAGAGAGGGAAAGAGAGAGAGACCTGTAGCCCTACTCCATCACTTGTGACTTTTTTTCCCCTGCAAGTGGGGACCAGATGCTTGAACCTGCAACCTTGCACACTGCAATGTGTGCACTTAATCAGGTGTGTCACCACCTGGTCCTGACATAGTCTTTTAAATGTAATTTTGAATGTTTTGGGATTGTTATTTATGACTTTGATGGAAATTTTATTTAATTGGCTTAAAATTCCATGTGAATCAATGAGTTAAAATCTATTTTAATAAATTGTAACCCTGTGGCAATAAAAAAAAATTACAGCCATACTCTGTCTTCATGTTATTTGATCTATTTAAATGCTTAATGTATTCTCTTTTTTTAAAAAAAATTTTCAAAAATTTTTATTATCTTTATTTATTTATTGGATACAGACAGCCAGAAATCAAAAGGGAAGGGGGGATAGAGAGGAAGAGAGACAGACAGACACCTGCAGCACTGCTTCACCACTCATGAAGCTTTCCCCCTGCAGGTGGGGACCAGGGGCTTGAATCTGGGTCCTTGCATATTGTAACATGTGTGTCAACCAGGTGCACCACTACCCGGACCCATGCTTAATGTACTCTATCTCCTGTTAAAAATAAAAGCATGTGATCGGGGAGGTGGCACAATGGATAAAGCATCGTATTCTCAAGCATGAGATCCTGAGTTCAGTAATCCCTGGCATCACATATACCAGAGTGATGTCTGGTTCTTTCTCTCTCTCCTTCTATCTTTCTCATTAATAAATAAGTAAATAAAATCTTTAAATAAAATAAAATAAAAGCATATGGGGGCCAGGCAATTGCATACCTGGTGAAATGGTCATATTATAGCATGCAAGTTCAAAGCCCTGGTTCCTATCTGCAAGGGAAAGCTTCATGAGTGGTGGAGCAGGTCTGCAGGTGTCTCTCTGTCTCCCTCCCTCTCTATCGCCCCTTCCATTCCCAATTTCTCTCTGTCTTTATGCAGTAAAAAATAAAATAAAAGCATATGCCAGTGGCCAGACCAGTCTATTTTCAGTAACTATAAATGTATCTTCTTTTTTTAATGGTTTACTTGTGAATTAAGGAGAAAACCAGAGCATCACCTTGGAATATGCAGTGGCTAGGAATTAAAACTTGGGACGTCACACATGCAAAGTCCTGTACTCTTCTACTGAGTTACTTCCTGGGACGCTAAATCTCTCTTTTATTAAAAATATAAAATTTGAAGACAAGGGAAAATTGAAGACAAGTCTAAATAGTAAACCAGATTACTTTTGATTTTTATACTTAGTCCTTAGTCAACTATTCTAAAAAAAAACACCACTTCTATTAAACAATTCCACACATATTTAATAAAACTCATGCACTGACTTATTTATTCCTCATTTAATAATTACTTAACTTGTGACTTTTTAAAATTTGTGATTTAATAGTGATTTACAAGATTATAAAATAGTAGGATTATTATTCCACACTATTCCCACACCATTCCCCTCCAGCAGAAACTACCATAGTTCTTCCAAGGAGATATAATATATATTTTTATTCACCATTTTAATTCACTTCTATGACCCTGCCTTCACTTCTTTACTTCCAAGTGTTCTTTCATTTTCCTCTTCCCTCTCAGATAAGAGAAATAGTGTCTTACTTCCTCTGGTGTTTTCTAGATTCCCCTCCTTCTCAGTGATGGTATAAAAACAAAGATTACTGATCACAGACATTCCAAGTCCCAGTGCAATTGAGGTTTAGAGCCCTCTGGTCAATTTCCCCTATCACTTACCCCTCTGGGAGTATGGACCAAAATTCTTATTGGGGTCCAGAAGGAAGGAGTTCTGGCTTCTGTAATTGATTCTTTTTTTCTTAATCTTTATTTATTGCATAGAGGCAGCCAGAAATTGAGAGGGGAGAGGGTGATAGAGAAGGAGAGAGACAGAGAGAGACACCTGCAACACTGCTTCGCCACTCACAAAGCTTTCCCCCTGCAGGTGGGGACCAGGGGCTCCAATCCAGGTCCTTGCACATTATAATATGTATGCCCAACCAGGTGCGCCAACACCTGACTCCCTGTAATTGTTTCTCTGGTGGACATGGGCATCAGCAGATCAATCCATATACCTAACCTGTCTCTATCTTTCTCTAGTAGGGTAATACTCTGAATAAGTGAGGTTCTGGGACACATCAGTGAGGTCATCTGCCCAGGGAGGCCAGGATGGAATCATAGTAGCACCTGTAACTTGCTCCACCATCCAAGGAACTTCCTGAACACCATCCATGGTGCTTTCATGTAGTGTATCAGCTTGAACCCAAGGGCTCACACATATTAAGGTACAAGATGAGCTATCTACTAGTTCCTTATATTTTTATGAGAGAGAGGTCAATGATACAGAGACAGAGAGAGAGAGAGAGGTCTAAGCATCAGTTTGCCATTTATTTATTCCCTTTTGTTACCCTTGTTGTTTTATTGTTGTAGTTATTATTGATGTCATTGTTGTTGGATAGGACAGAGAGAAATGGAGAGAGGAGGGGAAGACAGAGAGAGAGAGAAAGAGAGAGAGAGAGAGACAGATGGACAGACAGAAATAGACACCTGCAGACCTGCTTCACCACTTGTGAAGCGATTCCCCTGCAGGTGGGGAGCCGGAGGCTTGAACTGGGATCCTTGTGCTGGTCCTTGCGCTTTGCACCATGTGCGCTTAACCCACAGCGCTACCGAGTATGCCATTTTTATGTTCTATGTTATTTGGTCTTTATTGTCTTAATGATGGGGATCCAGGAATTCAATCCACAACTTCATGCATGCAAGGCATGTGTTTCACTGTTGAACCACCTCCCCAGTCCCAGATCTATATTATTTTCATCTTGATCACTTTCAGTAATGCTACTGATATTGTTTATAATTTACAGAATGGTTCATAATCTTTCTTGAAACATATATAAACACACATTGGTACTGAAAATAAAGTTGGGGGAAAGAAACAAATTTTCCTCTCAAAGTAAATCTGATTTACCTGGTTACATTAATAAATGGGGCTCACTTTACTAATTGGATAATAAGACCTACATATTAGATTAAAGAAACAAATTATATAAGTAAATTTACAGCTACCTGATTTCGACAAAAACGTATTTCAATCACGTTACAAAACAGCATTTTAGTAAGACATACTGTACTGGCAATTGTGCTTTAAAGTGGACAAAATTATTTCTATGTTAAGTCCTTTTGGAGAATACTAAGCTGTTAAACAAAGGCGATAATTCCTCCTCCTATTCCTATTCCTCTCCCTCATCCTTCTATTTAGTCTTAGAATTATAAATTAAGAATACTTTTTGGGGGGTAGGGTGCTAGGCAGCGGTACACCTAGTTAAGTGCACATAGTACTAGGCATGAGGACATGTGCAAGAACCAAGTCTGAACCTCTGCTCCGGACTTGCAGTGGGGATTCTTCACATGCGATGAAGCAGGTCTGCAGATGTCTCAGTCTTTCTCCCTCTCTATGTGCCCCTCTCCTCTCAATTTCTTTCTGTCCTATAGAAGAAAAAAAAAAAGGAAAAAAAAGGCCACCGGAAGCAGTGGATTTGTAGTGCCACATCAAGCCCCACTGATAACCCTGGAGAAAAAGAAAGAAAAAGAATGCTTTCTTTGAATAGGTTATGCTGAGTTTTGATTTTGCTATTAGCTCAAGTGCAAAGAATTAATGATAGTCTTAGTGGAAAACTTCTTTAAGTTCCATCCACTCATGATTGTATTTCTTACATGTTTTTACTTATTCATTTTTTCCTTCTTTATTGGGGGTGGTTAATGGTCTACAGTCAACAGTAATACAGTAGTTTGTACATGTGTAACATTTCTCAGTTTTCCACATAATAATTCAAACCCTTCTAGGTCCTCCTCTGCCACCATGTTCCAGGACCTAAACCCATGCCCCCGAGTCTTTTACTCTGGTGCAATGCACCATACTTATTCATTTTTAAAATTAATTAATTTATTAACAAATCCATAGGATAGGATGGGGTACAACTCCACACAATTCCCACTACCAGATCTCCGTATCCCACCCCCTCCCCTGATAGCATTCCTATTCTTTATCCCTCTGGGAGTATGGATCCAAGGTCATTGTGGATTGCAGAAGGTGGAAGGTCTGACTTCTGTAGTTGCGATCCATACTCCCAGTCTTTCCCTAGTAGGGTGGGGCTCTGGGGAAGCAGAGCTCCAGGACACATTGGTGGGGTTGTCTATCTAGGGAAGTCTGGTCAGCATCATGCTGGCATCTGGAACCTGGTGGCTGAAAAGAGAGTTAACATACAAAGCCAAACAAATTGTTGAACAACTATGGACCTAAAGACTGGAATAGTGCAGATGAAGTGTTGCACTGCAACTATTGTGTACTTTTGCTTTCAGGTATATATTTTGCCCAAGTTTATGGATTTGTGTGAACATATGCTCTATCTCATGGGACCTGATCTATATCTAGGTTTTGGGACTTTGTTAGGAAGTGAACCACCTGGAATGGAATTAGAGAATACTATGAAAGGAAAGGTCTCACCCGAGTAATGAAGCTGAAGGGTTGTCATTCCACACCTGAAGTCTCTGGACACAGTCTGAAGTGAAGCATGCTGAGGTGGTACTCGTTGTGTTGATTAGGTTGGGATTGGCGGATGCAGTATTATTTGGTATGAATTGAGAGAAGCATGCGGGAAAGTGCGCCCCACCCTAAGGTTCCAGGACTGGGGGAAATATAGGCTCTATAGTGGAAATGTGAGGTTCCTGCTGTCTTAGGGTTCAAGAAGACAATAGATAGTTATTGTTATCATCACATTATTTGGTAATTGGGTTAACCTTGAAAAGTCCCTTTGTTAGGATTTGCTGTATAATACCCAACATCTTTTATATAGCTGTGCCACTGGTTGCTTTTGTTCTCCCTGGTCTAGGCTTTTAAGAAAGTCAACATATCAAAGACAGCCTATGTATGAAAAAGATTCAGTCTGTGCTTTAAAAACTTTGAGATATAAAATCAATTTTCCCCTCTCATATTAATTAAACAGTGATTTATATGTTGACAAATTAACAGGAGTGTACATAAACACCATTCCCACCACCAAAAGACTGTGTCCCATCCCATCCCACCCCACCCCCACCCCTGCCACTCTGGGAAGCCAAATATCCACCCTCACCCTCACTCCAGGGTTTTTGCTTTGGTACCCTACTCCAGATTTAGTCAAATCCTGCTTTTAGTTTCCCTTTCTGTTCTTCTTTTTCAACTTCTGTTGATGAGTGGGATCATCCCATACTAATCTTTATCTTTCTGACTTAGCTCACTTAACATAATTCCTTCTAGCTCCATCCAAGATGGGTCAGAGAGGGTGGGTTCATTGTTCTTAATAGCTGTGTAGTATTCCATTGTGTATATATACCAGAGGATATGAACGAAACAATGACTTCAGAGGAGATCCAAAAGGCTAACAAACACATGAAAAATTGCTCCAGGTCTCTGATTGTCAGAGAAATGCAAATAAAGACAACATTGAGATACCACCTCACTCCTGTGAGAATGGCATACATCAAAAAGGACAGCAGCAACAAATGCTGGAGAGGTTGTGGGGACAGAGGAACCCTTCTGAACTGCTGGTGGGAATATAAATTGGTCCAGCCTCTCTGAAGAGCAGTCTGGAGAACTCTTACCAGGCTAGACATGGACCTTCCATATGACCCAGTAATTCCTCTCCTGAGGATATACCCCAAGGATTCCATAATGCCCAGCCAAAAAGATATGTGTACACCTATGTTCATAGCAGCACAATTCATAGTAGCTAAAATCTGGAAGCAACCCAGGTGCCCAACAACAGATGAGTGGCTGAGAAAGCTGTAGTATATATATATATATTCATTTTTTTATGAGAGAAAGAAGAGAGAAACTAGAGTACCTCTTAGCTCTGGCATATGTGGATATGTGGGACTAGAGATCAAACCTGAGGCACTAGGGTTGAAAAACTCATTTATATGTTATGCAAATTTTTCCACTTGAGAGACCATGCTCAAATCTATAAAAACTAACTATAAATTTGATGGAATTAATTGACTAAATCTCTTTCTTCCTTTCTACCACCAGTGAATTAGCCCAGGAGCTCACATATAGGAAATACTACTGCTGAGTAGCTGCCCTGTGCCAATTATTTTCTATCCTTTTTAATTTTCTTTCTTCTATCCATACATCCTTCCATCTTTCCATCCTTTCCTTCTTTCTTTGTGTCTTTTCTTTTCTTTTTTTTTTTTGCCTCCTGAGTTGCCTCTGGGGCTCTGCCTGAACCACAAATCCACTGCTCTTGGCAGCCATCTTTTTCATTTCTTCTTGTTGGATAGGACAGAGAGAAATCTAGTAAGGAGGGGAAGACAGAGAGGGGGAGAGATAGACCTGCTTCACCACTTGTAAAGCGACTCCCTTGCAGGTGGGGAGCTGGGGGCTTGAACCAAATCCTTGCATCGGTCCTTGCGCTCCATACTATGTGCACTTAACCCGTGGGCTACTGCCTGTCCCCCTCTTTCTTATTTTTCTTTCTTTTTAGAGAACAAGAGAACAAGAGAGAGAGAGGAGAGAGAGAGAGAGAGAGAAGACTGAGACCTAAGTTGCTCCATCATTGATGGATGTCCCTTTGTGTTGTCAGTGGGGCTCCCATGTGGTGCCAGAGTTCAAACCCAGGGCCTCACACTTGGAACACATATTCTACCAGGTGAGCTACCTCCCAACTCTGAACTAAATTTCTTTTTTTAAATTTACTATTAGTGGTTTAATATTGATTTACAAAATTATGAAATAACAGGGATATAATTACACACCATTTCCACCACCAGAGTTCTATGTCCTCATCCACTCCACTGGAAACTGCAGTAGTTCTCCCAAGGTCACAGATATGAGCTGACTATTATTTCTGTAACTGTCTGTCTACATGTCTAAACAGACATGTCTATTTATTTTATTTTATTTGTTTATTTACTTATTTTGACCAGAGCACTTCTCAGCTCTCACTTATGATGGTGCAGGGGATTGAACCTGGGATTTTGGAGCCTCAGGCATGAGTCTGTCTTTTTAAAAATATTTAATTTATTTATTTATTATTGGATAGACAAATTGAGAGGGCAGGGAAAGATAGAGAGGGGAAGAGACAGAGACACCTGCAGCCCTACTTCACAACTTGTGAAGCTTTCCCCCTACAGGTGGGGACCAGAGGCTTGAACCCAGGTCCTTGCACACTGCTGTGATATGTGTGTTTTCCCAGGTGCACCACTGCCTGGCCTAGATAGATAGATAGATAGATAGATAGATAGATAGATAGATAGATAGAGTTAAAGTTCAAAACCCTCTGTTCATCTTCCCCTAACATTTCTCTCCTTCTGGGAGTATGGTCCAAAATTCTTGAACTAAATTTCTTAGAGCCTCATTCATTTTGTGAAGAAATGCATTGTCAACATATAGTAATATATTTTTATCAATTTATTAAATTTACACTAATGTTGTTGTTGATTTTATGAAACTAATAGTTGTCATGACAAAACAATTTTTTTTGCTGCCACAGTTTTCACTAGGCTTCATGCTTGAAAAATTCTACTGACCTAGATAGACTCTTTTCTTAGGTAAAGGGAGAGATGAAGTCCCTCAGGGTCCTCATGCATGTTAGAGTGTGTGCTCTACAGGATACAATGTCATTTAAAAATATTTTTATTAATTTATTATAGAATAGAGAAACTGAGGGGGGAGATAGAGAGGGAGAGAGACATAGACACACCTGTAGTCCTGCTTCACCTCTTGTGAAGTTTCTCCCCTACAGGTGGGGACCAGGAGCTTGAACTTGGGTCCTTGCACACTGTAATGTGAGTGCTTAATGAGGTCTACCACCACCTGACCCCAAGAGTGCAATATTTCCAACTCCAATATGAAGAACTTTTAAAACTTCCTACAATTAAAAACTTATAGGAAATTTAAAAACTAGATTTATAATTGTGTTCATATTTTATTGTGGAGAATTATGACACAACCAATAAAAACATGTCAAATATATAATTATATTAATTATATTCCTTTATGGGGAAAATAAAAACGTGTATTTGATTTGATTGATTTTTAGATAGAGACAAGCAGGGAGAGAGAAAGAGAGAGAGAGAGAAAACATAGCTCTGAAGCTTCCTTCAGGGTCTTAGGGGTGGGCATTGCACACATGGCAAAGAAGTACACAATTAAAGTCAGCTAAAATGTGTTTTTCAGAAGTGAAAAGAATAATAACAATGTGATAATAGGGAATAATAACATAGAGGTCCAGGAGATGGTGCAGTGGATAAAGCATTAGACATTGAAACATGAGGTTCTGAGTTCATGTCCTGGCAATACATGTGCCAGAGTGGTGCTGTGGTTCTCTTTTTCATCTCCTCTCTCTCATAAATAAATAAATACTTTGGAGGGGGCAGGTAGTGGCACATCTGGTTGAATGCAGATGTAAAAGTGCGCAAGGACCCAGGTTTGAGCCCCTGGTCCCCACCTGCAGGAGGAAAGCTTCATGAGTGGTAAAGCAGTGCTGCAGGTGTCTGTCTCTCTCCCTATCACCCCCTTCCCTCTAAATTTCTGGCTGTCTCTATCCAATAAGTAAATAAAGATAATTAAAAAAAATTAAATACAAATTTTTTTTCCTTCAGGGTTATCACTAAGGCTCAGTGCCTACACTATGAATCCACTGCTTCTGTGGCATTATTATTATTATTTTATTATTACTATTATTTTGATAGGACAGAGAGAAATTGAGAGGGGAGGGGAAGATGAAGAGGGAGGGAGAAAGATAGACATCTGCACTCCTGCTTCACTGCTAGTGAAGTGACCCCCCCCCCACTGGTGGAGGTGGGGGCTGGAACCTGGAACCTTGTGCCCGTCTTTGTGCTTAGTACTCTGTGCACTTAACCCGGTGCACCAGCAACCGGCCCCAATAAATATATCTTTTTAAAGTATTATTACTATTTTGAAAGTATTATTTATGTGAATTATTTAAGCATTGTGGAAGAATTTAGATAATTTTAATGGACGGAATTTATTTTCCAGCAAGTATATGGTATTTAGTCTCCAGTGTATATAGTGAAAAGAGTAATGGAATATCTTCGTTCTTAAGTGACAAGTATTAATACATTTAATTTTTTCTAAAAATTGAGACTCGCGATTTTAGAAAAAAAAAAAGTTTTTACCACAGTTATTGTTGGAGCTTCGTGCAGTCATGTTTTTATAGTGGGAGGTGGATGAGAGAGAGAGATACAGAGAAATAGTGATACAGAGAGACACCTACAGCAATGCCCCAACATTTCTTTCCTGCAGATGGGGCAAGGGCTTCAGCTCCGGTCCTTGTCCTTGTCTTCATAGTTTTGTGTATGTGTGTAATTTTTAATTTACTTTGACATAAGTCATGAAAATCTGAGACCACTGTACAGAGCTCCAAAATAATGCATGCTATCTCATGTATACTTTCAGCAAAGATCCAACTTTAAGACTATAGATTTCTATGTAGTCTAAAATAATTATTTGACAAATATTTGCAGAGCATTTAAACTCTGAAATTTCCAATCAAGTGCCATCAATGTTTTTGCATTTAATATTTTGTTCAGTGCATCGCATCTTTTAAAATCTTTTAAATTAAACATATGCACACAATTTCATTAGTTAACAGGCCTCCAACATTTTATTCCTATCTTCCTTCCCCCTTCCCTCCCCAGAGTCCTTTGCTTTGGTGTCATACACCATGTCCAGTCCATGTTTCACTTTGTGCTCTCCATCCCTGCTTTATTAAGTCCTGCTAGTACATTTGATCATTCGATATTTGTCCTTCTCTTTTTGGATTATCTCACTCAACAGGACATTCTCACATTTCATCCAAGAGGATGCAAAGGAAACCTCATCGTTTTTAATAGCTGAGTAGTATTTCATTGTGTATATCTACCACAATTTTAATCCATTTATCTTATGTTGGACATCTGGATTGCTTCCAAGTTCAGACAATTACAAACTGTGCTGAACATACACATACACAGATCCCTTTCTGGTAAGTGTTTCTGTCTCCTTTGGTAAATTCCTAGGAGAGGAATTGCTGGGTCATAGGGTAGGTCCATTCCTCATGCCCCAGTAATTCTCCAAATTGCTTTCCACAATGGTTGGACCATTTTGCACTCCCACCAGCAGTGAAGAAATTTTCCTTTTTATCCACATCCTCTCCAGCATTTATCATTTCTGTCCTTTCTGATGTATAACATTCTCACAGGTGTAAAATGGCGTCTCATTGTTGTCTCTATTTGCATTTCTCTAATGATCAGTTACTTTGAGCACATTTTCATATATGTGTTGGTCCTCTGGATCTTTTCCTCAATGAAATGTCTGTACCTTTTCTAATGGGGTTGCTTTTTGTTTCTTTGTTTTTTGGTGTTTAGTTCACTGAGATCTTTATGTATTTTGGTTATTAGTCCTTTGCCTGACAAGTGTTGTATAAAGATCTTCTCCTGTGCCATTGGGTGTCTTTCTGTTTGGGTAGTGGTCCCCTTTGCTGTGCAGAAGCTTTTTAGTTTGATGTAGTCCTATTGGTTTATTTTCTCTTTTGTTTTCTTTGCTGTCATATTTGAATCCTTGAAGGCTTTTGTGAACTTGCACCATATCTTAAGACTCCATATTGAGATATGGCTGAGAACTTGAGCCTGGCCCTCAAAAAAATACTTTTTCAGGAAACGATAGTCACTGGGGACAGAGGGGTTTATCTTGCAGCAATGAGCAAGACATAGTGTCTATCACAACTCAGTTTCCTGGAATTGTTTAAGAAGTGGAGGACACAAGGATCCTGGGCTATCTTAACAAGTGTTAAGTGGGGCCTACGGTGTCAGAATTGGGGTGCTTCAGACTAAGAAAAAGAGAAGCACAAAAGGTCATATGATAAGTGCATACTCAAGTGTCTACCAGTTGTGAAGTCTAATGACGAGGTGACCACATGTTCTACTAGGTCTGGAAAACACTGTCTAGTCCTAGTTCCCTCTCACATGGTGAACTATATATTGAGTTTTCATTCTCACTTCTGATACTGAGCTCCCAAAACCCTTGGAATTTCTTAAGTGATACAAAGGATAAAGATGTATAAGTATTCAAGACAAAACCCTTTTAACCACACCTGAAGTGAGCTGATTTTGGAAAGTTGGTAAAGATGGGGACTGGCCAGAAGAACCATCTTGGCTGGAACTTGAGGAATCATGTTAAGTGAGATAAGTCAGAAAGATAAGGATGAAAATGGGATGATATCACTCATAGTCAGTCAGAAGTTGAAAAATAAGAACAAAAGGAAAAACATAAAGCAGAACTTGGATTGGAATTGGTGTATTACATCAAAGTAAAAGATCCTGGGGTAGGGGGCAGGGTTCAGGTCCTGGAACATGATGGCAGAGGTGGACTTAGTAGGGGTTGAATTGTTATGTGGAAAACTGAGAAATGGGGCAAGGGCAGATACCATAATGGTTATGAAAAAAGACTCTTATGCCTGAGGCTCCATAGTCCCAGGTTCAATCCTCCATATCACCATAAACCAGAGTTGGGCAGTGCGCTAGTAAAACAAACAATCAAAAACCTGACAAATGTTACATATGTATAAACCACTGTATTTTAGTGTTGACTGTAAACCATTAATTCCCCAATAAAGAAAAAAAAAAGAAAAGAAAAGAAAGAAAACCAACCTTGTGATTAGAGAGTTGGAACTTTCAGACCTCTTGTCCCCATCCCAGTTATAGGGAAGGAATTAGGGCTGGTGGTTCAACCAGTAACTAAATCAGTGATATAGCCAATCATGATTATGTAATGAAGTTTTCATTAAAAATCCATAAAAATCTACAAGATTCAGAGAGCTTCTAGATTTCTAAGCAGGTTTAGGGCAGAGCTCTCTAGGAAAGCATAGAAGCATCACCCCCCCCCCTCCACATTTGATCTGTGTGTCTTTTCCTTCTGCTTGTTCCTTTTCTAATAAACCAATGATCTATTAAAATGTTGCTTTCAGTTCTGTGAGATGTCTAGTAGATTAATTCAACCCAGTGAGGAGGTTGTTGAAGCGTCTAATCTATAACTGGTTGGTCAGTTGGTATGGAAATTGGCAGTGTGAAAGGAATTACATGTAATTTATATGCTATAGATATTTATTGTGAACTGCTATACTTATGTCATTGTGGACCAGTAGTGAACAGTTCAAGGATTTGGTCTATCCTATAGTTCATGCTGGGTACCACAACTCTAAGGCTTAAGAGTAAGAAATCGGGAGTCAGGCTGTAGCGCAGCAGGTTAAGCGCAGGTGGCGCAAAGCACAAGGACCTGCATAAGGATCCCGGTTCGAACCCCGGCTCCCCACCTGCAGGGGAGTCGCTTCACAGGCGGTGAAGCAGATCTGCAGGTGTCTATCTATCTCTCCTCCTCTCTGTCTTCCCCTCCTCTCTCCATTTCTCTCTGTCCTATCCAACAACGACAACAACAATAATAATGACTACAACAATAAAACAACAAGGGCAACAAAAGGGAATAAATAAATAAAATAAATATAAAAAAATTTAAAGAGTAAGAAATCTAGGAGAACATCCTTACTCTGGGTATTTAATGAGAGTTTTCTCAGGCAAACAGGGCTGAACTACTGAGACCAGAGTCTAAGATTTCATGCCCCTCCAAATAAGAAATAACTTTCTGTTGTTCTCTAGACAATACCCATAGGGGCAAAATCCAGCTGTGAAGAAATAGACTGAAACAAAAATAACTCAAGAGTACATGCTTTTCTAAGAATGGCCCAGAGACCTTCATATTGTTTACCTTGATCATTTCAGGAATGACAATATAAATTCTGTCAATTATAGTGAGTACATCATAGGTGAATTCATTAATATGCCATTTCAGTCAATACAACAATTTCCTAAGCTGAAAAGGCTAAATTCCAACTCAAGAAGATATTCAACTAGATGTCCATTAACTTCTTCCAACAGTCACATTAAGTTCCTTTAATAAATGACTCGGAAAACCAAGACTCATAATTACACGTGTCACCTAGGAATGAATAACCAGGATAAAGCCCTCAAGGTTTTTCTTTTTTAATTTTCTTTTATTTAAGAAAGGATTAATTAACAAAACCATAGGGTAGGAGGGGTACAACTCCACACAATTCCTACCACCCAATCTCCATATCCCACCCCCTCCCCTGATAGCTTTCCCATTCTCTATCCCTCTGGGAGCATGGACCCAGGGTCACTGAGGGTTGCAGAAGTAGAAGGTCTGGTTTCTGTAATTGCTTCCCCGCTGAACATGGGCGTTGACTGGTCAGTCCATACTCCCTGTCTGCCTCTCTCTTTCCCTAGTAGGGTGTGTCTCTGGGGAAGCTGAGCTCCAGAACACATTGGTGGGGTCTTCAATCCAGGGAAGCCTGGCTAGCATCCTGATGGCATCTGGAACCTGGTGATTGAAAAGAGAGTTAACATACAAAGCCAAACAAATTGTTGAGAAATCATGGACCCAAAGCTTGGAATAGTGGAGAGGAAGTATTAGGGAGGTACTCACTGCAAACTCTAGTGTACTTCTGCTTTCAGGTATATATTTTGGCCCTCGAGGTTTTATGAAAAGAGTCTATAGCAGATGAAAAGAAAACTTAGAGCATACACCTCAGAAAAATTCTGCTCCTTTGAACAAGATTTACTAATGGAAATTTCTATTAAAAACCATCTATTTTAGGGACTGGGTGGTGGTGCACCTGGTTGAGTGTGCATGTTACCATGTACAAGGACCCAGGTTCAAGTTCCTGGTCCCTACCTGCAGGGAGAAAGCTTTGTGAGTGGTAAAGCAGTGCTGCCGGTGTCTTTCTGTCTCTCTTCCTCTCCATCTCCTCCTTTCTTCTTGATTTCTGACTGTTTCTATCCAATAAATAAGTAAATAAATTTAACAACAATAAAAAATAAGTTAAATAATCTATTTTTTGTTTTTAATAAAATTCAAGATAAGTGGACATTTAAAAAGATAATGAACATTTAGCTTGAGATGGGGAAAGGGAGCTTGGCAGTCAGGGAGGGAGGAGTTGAGGGAAGGTAGATAAGTTAAGGTGTGTCTGTAGGAAAACTACAACATGGAATTTGAAACTACAAGAGAAACAGTACAGATCTAAATGGTGTGACGGGCAAAGTCTAAACGTTTTCTGAGACACTGGAAGAAATGAGCAAGGAGATGAAAGTGGTGAAGGATCTAGGAGCTAGCCCAGCTAGGTAGACCAGAGGGCCTGCATGCAGGAGGCTCCAGGTTCATCCCCTGCATTGCATGTGCCCCAGCTCAATGGTGCTCTGGTTTCTCTCTGGCTTAGAAAAGGTCCTGGTAGAAGATGGTGGAGGAAGATCTAAGATCTAGTTTTGCAGAAAACTGAGAAATGTTACACATGTACCAACAACTGTATTTACTGTAAACCTTTAAGCCACCCCCAAATAATAATAAAAAAAAATAATTTTCAATTCCTGTCATATATGCCGATTTCCAATAATCAGAAAGACAAAAGCATGTATCACAAAGACTGTTAACAAAACCATAGGGATTTTAACAAAAACAACAACAGATAAAGTATACTCAAGGTACTTAGTTCTGAGGCCTGGAGCTAGCTTACTCAGCAAAATATGCAACTTTGGGGGAGAGGGGAGAGGGAGTTAGTTTAAGAAGCAGTCTGGGGAGCCTCTGGTGGCACAGTGGGTTAAGCGCACAAGTGGCACAAAGCACAGGAGCCAGCATAAGGATCCGGATTTGAGCCCCGGCTCCCCACCTGCAAGGGTTCACCTCACAGGTGGTGAAGCAGGTCTGCAGGTGTCTATCTTTCTCTCCCCCTCTCTGTCTTCCCCATCTCTTTCCATTTCTCTCGATCCTATCCAACAACGACAGCAGTAATAAAAACAACAATAATAACAACAACGATAAACAACAGGGGCAACGAAAGTGGGGGAAAAAAAAAGAAGCAGTCTGACCACCATTCCTTCTCTGAGCAACCAGGAGACTTCTTCCAGGTTGGCAAAAGACTGGAGGTTTATCTCAAGAGGAAGGAACAGAGGGTTTCTATGCCAGAGAACACATGGTGAGGACAAGGCTGAGAGTCACAGTACTGATGCTAAGATTAAGGGAATGGATACACACAGCATGTTCATTCTGCTTTAACTGGGTCCTCGGACAGAAGTAACCAGGTTTTTGCCTTCAGATAGGAGGAGGAATCTGGCTAGGGTCATTGTATTTTACCATTCACAATTAATACATCTAAGCGCTGCTTCCAAGCAGTTTTTCCCAGAGTTAAATGGACACAACGACAAGTTATCAAATGTTAAGGGAAGTCTTGAATATGAAATAAAGAGGTCAAATCAATAACAAAAAAGGCAACCTGAAGAAAACAAAGATGGTATAAAATGAAAAATATATATTAATACTCAGGGAGATATTAAATTCACAAAATAGGAGTCCTATAAGGGCCGCTGAAATAGCTCACTTGGATAATGTATTACTTTGCCATGTATGTGACCCAGGTTTGAGTCCAGCTCCACTGCATTAAAGGAAGTTCTTTCTCTCTCTTCTCTTTCTGAAAATATATATACACATATATATAATATATACATATATATATAATATCTAAAGACAAAAATTCTAAAATAAAAATATGATAAACATTTCAAATGATGAAAAAAATCTGGAAGTGGCAAAGAAGACATATCATTTACATACAGAAGGTCAAAGACAAAAATAATCAGCCAAGATAGCTGAAAATGATAACTTCTTGTATTGAGCACTGTGCTGTTTCCCTGGCCTAAAAATGATTACCTCCTAGATGAGTAAAACAGGAGGGAAGGGGCTAGGAGACTGCTGTTTTGCACAACTAGATAAAATATTTAGCTTTAAGCCACACCACATAAAATTTTGAAGTAAGTGAAAACTTATATAGAGAAAATTAACACAGAAATATAGACGGTGTATTTGAATATTTAATAGAAATATATTTTCCGAGGTAAAACAAAATTTGAATCTGCAAACATAATTTAAAGAAATAATTACCTAGACTTAGCTTTGTGAGTTTTGAATTTTAATGATAAAGAAAATGCTATAACAGAATTACTACTGAGGAACAACAATAGGGAAGGTTTTAGACATTCCTTCAAAAATAGAGAGGAATGTGGGAGAAATTTATAAATATTTGAGAAAAAAACTGTCCAGGAATTCTATAGTTAACTATCTTGACTTTCACATTTTTATGATCATTGCTGGGGCTTCACCACTCTAGGCTGACTTTGTCAGAAAGTAAAAGGGTAACAAAGACGGAGGAGAAAGGGAAAGATATCATAGCACTGAATCTTTCCCCATTGTGGTAGCAGCCCATGGAACCTGGGTCTTGGGCACGGCAAAGCAGGGGCTATCCAAGTGAGTAATCATACTTTCACTTAAGAGTTTTCCATTTATTTATTTATTGTATAGAGACAGCCAAAAATTGAGAGGGTAGGGGGAGATAGAGAGGGAGAGAGAGAGAGAGAGAGAGAGAGATGGAGAGACTGAGACCTGCAGCACTGCTTCACTGCTTGGAAAGTTTTCCCGCTGCAGGTGAGGACCGGGTCCTGAACCCTGGCCCTTGCGCACTATAATATCTTCACTCAATCAGGTGTGCCACCAGCCAGCCATATTTTCACGTTTAATAGCAACAAATATATATACTGCTATGCTTTAAATGCACATCATCTTATCAATCTTTCTAGAAAAATTGATGATACTCTACTTTTTTTGAGAAGTGATTTAAAAATCTAAAGATCATGGTATGAAATATTATATATTACATATATATATATGTATTTATGATTGGATAGATAGAGAGAAATTGAGGAAGGACAGGGAGAGAGGGAAAGAGACAAGGAGACATACTTCAGCCCTGCTTCACCACTTGTAAAGCTTTCCTAATGCAGGTGGAGACAGGAAGGGGGGTGGTGGGGCTCCAACCTGGGTCCTTGCCTCTTATAACGTGTGTTCAACCAGATGTGCCACTGCCTGGGCCAGTAATACTAAATTCTTTGCAGAGATGCACTCAAGAAAAGTAAACAAGATATATTAAGCAACAGAGTAACTGGCATATAAAAGATACCATGGTGAATGTAAATTTCATTTTTCCTTTTCTTGAATTGGGTATTTCCCCATTATATCTCCTAACTTATTTCGAAACTTCACCTAGTCTAGAATACTTGGAGTCAATCTTTCCACTCTAATCAGTTTGCTCTCTTTTGTGCCACATTTCATTTGAAGTTATTTGTTTAAGTATTAATAAGGACATGTTATATGTAAACTATTGCATTGGCTGTTTGAGAGCTTAAGTAGAGAACTGTTTCCTGATTTTGAGGTACTTTCTTGAAAAGATAACCTACATGACAATTTATACTTTTTCTTTTTTTCTTCTCTCTCTCAAAAACAGTTAATAAAAATACAGAGAAAGAGAAAGAGAAAAGCAATGATCAGCTCTGCCTAATTGTTTAGCTGATCTCAGAGCCTCAGGGATAAAATTACTTTGCATAACCATTATGCTGACTTCTCTTTAAACTCTCCTCCTTCATAAATCAGATCAAAACATGAGTGGATGGTAAGTCAAGGAAGGTGTTAACTGCCTTAGTCCTGTTGGATAAAAACAAGTTTGTATTCTATCTTTGTGTTTCTGTCCAAGTCACCCTCTCCTCAGTCTTAGCCTAACTATGGGAAAAGGAGAGGGTGAGAGCTCTCAAGAATCAATAAAGTCAAAAAAAAAAAAAGAATCAATAAAGTCTTCTTTGTCTCCCCCCATAATGCCCCCCCCCCAAGTTTTTGTGTGTAAGAAATAAGGCTTGGGACTTCTGTAAATCTGGCTTAGTCTGGAACAATCGAGTCTAGATTTGTAAAAACTAAGTCTAGGACTTTCCATTTTAATCTAGTGCTGACAAGTGTTCAGGGTCTCTTCTCACACATGTGATACTGCTGAATGACTTCCATAGCCTATTCATTAAAAAAAAAATAATAATAATAATAATAATCTGGGCGTCGGGTGGTGGCGCAGTGGGTTAAGCGCATGTGGCGCAAAGCGCAGGGACCGGCGTAAGGATCCCGGTTCGAGCCCCCGGCTCCCCACCTGCAGGGGAGTCGCTTCACAGGCGGTGAAGCAGGTCTGCAGGTGTCTGTCTTTCTCTCCCCCTCTCTGTCTTCCCCTCCTCTCTCCATTTCTCTCTGTCCTATCCAATAACGAATTGAGTCAACAAGGACAATAATAATAACCACAACGAAGCTACAACAAGGGCAACAAAAAGGGGGAAAAAAAAATCTGGGAGTCAGGCGGTAGTGCAGCAGGTTAAGTGCACATGGTGCAAAGCGCAAGGACCGGCAGAAGGATCCGGGTTCGAGCCACCAGCTCCCCAATTGCAGGGGAGTCACTTCACAAGCGGTGAAGCAGGTCTGCAGGTGTCTTTCTCTCCCCCCTCTGTCTTCCCCTCCTCTCTCCATTTCTGTCTTGTCCAACAACAACGACATCAATAACAACAATAATAACTACAACAATAAAACAATAAGGGCAACAAAAAGGAATACATATTAAAGAAAAAAATCTATATGGGGGCCAGGTGGTAGTGCACCGGGTTAGGCGCACATAGTTTGAAACACAAGCACCAGCCCAAGGATGCTGGTTTGAGCCCCGGCTCCTCACCTGAAGGAGGGGGGGGTGTCACTTCACAAGTGATGAAGCAGGTTTGCAGGTGTCTATCTTTCACTCACCCTCTCTGTCTTCCCTTCCTCTCTCAGTTTCTCTCTGTCCTATTCAACAACAACAATAAGAGCAACACCACCACCACCAATGGAAAAAAGATGCCCTCCAGGAGTAATGGATTCGTAGTGCAGGCACCGAGTCCCAGTGATAACCCTGGAGGCCAAAAAAAGAAATAAATATATATATATGTATATATATGTATAATTTTTAATAGTTATTTTGTTTTAAAATTAATTTTATTTATTATTGGATAGGGACAGAGAAATTGAGAAGGGGAAGGTAAAAACCTAGGTCTTTTTTTTTTATTGTAGTCATTGTTGTTATTGAGGTCGTCATTGTTGAATAAGAAAGAAAGAAATGAAGAGAGGAGGGGAAGACAGATGGGGGAGAGAAAGATAGACACCTGCAGACCTGCAACTCCCCTGCAGGTAGGTAGCCGAGGGCTTGAACTGGGATCCTTAGGCCAGTCCCTGTGCTCTGTGCCATGTGCGCTTAACCCTCTGCGCTACCGCCCAGCTCCCAAAACCCAGGTCTTTACAGCTACGTGCTGCATGCTGTACTGTCACAGTAGGGGGATAGAATGTAACTGAGCAATGGGCCTGCAAGGCTCTTCACAACCAAAAAGGAAGGATCCACTTTATTTTATTTTCAAGGCTGACTTAAAATCTCTGTGAATTCATTTCCTCTATGTTCCAACTACTGAATGTCTTTCTGCAGCCCAGAATTTATAGTACACTGACCACAATGACAGTGAAGCATGATGTTCTGTCACAGAGAATGCCTCAATATTCAAAGTTGTACATATTTATTGGGAGTCGTAATTGGGCTATCAGGTAAGGTCAGAGCTAGTGCCCAACAAATTTGAAAGAGATTCCCTGCATTCTTGATTTTGACTAGAAAGTAAGAGTTCAGGGATATATCACATCTTTTTGGCTACCCAGCCAAAGCAACAATTGATGGACTCTATGTTTATTCATGGGCTAGGCAAATTATTATTTTTTAAAACTATTATATTTAGGTGGTCCTGCTGTTGAGTGCAGTGGATAAAACACTCAACTTTCAAGCATGAAGTCCCAAGTTCAGTCCCTAGCAGCATATATGTACCCAAGTAATGTTTGGTCTTTCTCTCTCCTCCTATCTTTCTCATAAATAAATAAATAAATAAATAAAATCTTAAAAAATATAGTATATTTAGGGCCTGGGTAGTGGTGCACTCGGTTGAGCACATGTTACCATGTGCAAAGACCCAGCTTCAAGCCTCTAGTCCCTCCCTGCAGGGGGGAATCTTCATGAGTGGTGACTAAAGAAAGAATAAACATGAATAAAAAAAGAAAATGATAAAAAACATTTTATTTGTTTTGTGTAGAAACAGAGAGAACTTCAGAGGAGGAGGAGATGGAGAGGGAAAGAAAGGTATCTGCAGCCCTCCTTCACCACTACTAAAACTAACACCTGCAGTTGGGAACTGGGGGCTTGAACCTGGGTCCTTGTGCAGTATAGAGTGTGCATTTAACCAGATGCGCCACCACTCAGCCCCCAGCAACTGAGTTTTTATCTCCTTGGTGTCTCATTTGGCTTCTCTGAATGGAGCTTATAGTGCACATCAAGTTTGGAAGGTTGCTAAAGGTGTGCAAATAACTTAGAACAGCATTCCAGGCTATTTGGATCACTGCAACCATGAGACCATCCTAATAGGGCCAGTCAGTAATTAGAGATTCTAAAATCTCAAGAAGCAAAGGACTTTGGCCAGGGAGGTGGCATAGTTCATAAAATACTGAACTCTCAATCATGAGGCTGGGAGTTCCATCCCTGGCATTGTATATGCCAGAGGAATGTTCTGTTTCTGTTTCTCAAAATAAACATCTCTTAAAAGGGGGGTGGTGGGGAGTCGGGCAGTAGTGTAGCGGGTTAAGCACATGTGGCGCAAAGCGCAAGGACCAGCCTAAGGATCCTGGTGCTCCTCGCCTACAGGGGAGTCGATTCACAAGTGGTGAAGCAGGTCTGCAGGTGTTTGCCTTTCTCTTCCCCTCCTCTCTCCATCTCTCTCTGTCCTATCCAACAACAACAATAAATACAATAATAAAACAAGGACAACAAAAGGGAAAAGAAACAAAATAAACAAAAACAAAAAAGGGGGCGGTGGTGGTGGTGATAGGCAGTGGTGCACCTGATTGAGCGCACACATTATGATGTGCGAGGACCTGAGTTCAAGCCCCTAGTTCCCACCTATGTGGGGTTAACTTCATGATCAGCATCTCTATCTTTCTCTGTCCCCCCTTCTCTACCTCCCTCTCCCTTATCAATTTGTCTGTATCAAATAAGAAAGAGTAAGTAAGAAGAAGAAGACTATCAGAAAGAAATTAGGAAAATAGTTTGATTATACTGGATTTATATGTCATCCTGCTGTCATGTGGTCTGCCCTGAAGAAGTTTCTTTTTTCTTTTTTGCCCCCAGGGTTATTGCTGGGGCTCTATGAATCCACTGCTCCTGGAAGCTATTTTTTCCCTGCTGTTGCCCTTGTTGTTATTGCTGTCATTGGATAGGACAGAGAGAAATTGAGAGAGGATGGGAAGACAGAGAGAGGGAGAGAAAGACACCTGCAGACCTGCTTCACCTCTTCACGATGTCAAATTACCAGAGAAAATGTAACAACCTCAAAGGGAAGTAGATCAACTGATAGGGCACAGCACTTATATACTTGAAGTTCCTGGTTCTATTTCCAGTTACCACACTTACTGGAGTGGTGTTCTGACTTGTCCTCTCATGAATTTCTCTATCCAATATGAAACATTTTTTTTTTTAAATTTTAAAAAATACACTGTTGTTCTCTGGTTTTGCTGTACCATAACAGATTCCAGGGACAATTGACACTATTCCTGCAGTGGCAGCAGTGCCAGTAAGATGGATTTAGCTCTGTGAACTGGGAGTGGCTGAAGTACCAAGCGACCTTCTGTGGACTGCCTCATCAGCTGGTATGAACAACTAAGAATAACTGGTCCAAATGCCTTTTAAAAAATTCTGTTCCAAATTTCCTTAGACAAAAATCTAGCATTTTAAGGAAAGTGTGGAGAATATGCCTCCGTGGGCTTGCTTGGAGGGAATGTTCTAGTGGGTGCTACATTTCACCCTGGAGGTTGCTATATGAATTTGTGAACTGAGATGACAACATTGACTCTCTCCGGAAGAAAAGATGTCGTCTCTACACAGGAAGTTTAACTACGAAGACACCACTGAAACTAGGAGGAGGAGGGGAGGGGAAAGGGAGGAGGAAGAGAGAGAGAGGAGGGGGAGGAAGATGGCGGAGCAATAGCAACAATACAGCCAACCCAGTCAGCGTGCAGCTCAATTCAGATTTGAGAAAGCAAGACCCATCTTCAGTCCTCTTCCCTGCTCTTCTCAGATGGCTGCTGAAAACACTTTGGGGCGTAAATTACAAACTGACAGGGATTTCTCAGGATTAGTTATTGGGGTTAGTGGGTGGAGGTGAGGAAGTTTACCTTTTATGGGCTATAAAATCAGATTTGGAGAGGTGCTACCTTTTGCATCATTTGCTAGGCTACCTAGGGATGGGGAAGGATACCAAACAAATCTTTTGCATTTGGTAAATGCGAATCACATTGCTCATCTCCATCATTGGCACTGAGGGGATGTTTGGGCAAACTATTGGAGAGTAATCTGCTAGTGAGACAGTAATACTAGTCAGTCTATGGTTCTTGTATGGGAGGTCTGGTGCAGGTCAAGTTCTCCCACAGTCTCTGCAGGGGTGATAGAATTTGGGGAACCCGTTGGCAGAGGAGCCCCAAAGTTTGTGTTTGGAGCCAACCGGTTAGATTTCCTGTACTCTAGCATGTGCCCTGCACACACCGTTCGAAGACTCAGTTTGAGTCTCCTTGCCAATTCCCAGACTTGAGTCTTACTAAACATTCTCATAGCACCTAGATTAGAGCTCTGAGCAGACTCAAATTACTTCTGGGAGCAAAAGCAGTTATTGAAGTTGGGGACAGAAGGAGACCAGTTTTATTTTAGGGTTGACGCTTGGGTGTGGCCTTGTACCAACTGCCACCAAAGTTTTCTCGGTCACCCTCATGTCTTCCACCTCCTGCTCAGGCGATGCTGGCGAGCCCCCCATGGACCAGCTAGTGGCTAAGTGGGCTCAGCCGCGTCCTTCAGGTGTCAGCCCCGACACCTTTGGAAACCACAACCCCCCAAATCCCTTGTAAAGGGAGGTCAAGCCACAAGTAAGATGGCTCCAAAAGGGTGGAACATGCAGCTGGTGGAAAACCGAGTTCCCTGCTGTTTCTTTACCGGATGTGTTTAAATAACTGAATCCCCACAAATGCACCACCCCACTAACCACCTTAGAGGCAGAACAGGCCACCGCCGCCGCAATGCTCGCGCCCCCGCGGGCATGCTGGGAATTGTAGTTCAGCAGTCCGGCTGCGCCAAACTACATTTCCCAGGGTGCCTCGTGGATCGGGCGCTATCAACGTTCTTTTCCAAACTCTCTGAGCACTGCAAACACCCGCCCCCCTTCCCCTTCTTTCCCGATCTACCCCTCATTCGCAGTTCCCAAGCTCTCCGATGACTTCTTCCCGACTGTCGCGAAAGAGCTGCGGTCCGTGGAGGGCCTCAGCCCCTCGCCGCGCCGCCCCGAGAGGCACTTCCGGCGGCGGTTCACTTCCTGGTTGGGTGGATGGAGCCGGGCGGGGGCGCGCGCGGGGGAGGGGCGGCGGGTCAGTCTCCGCCGGGCGCTCCGGGGATCAGCTGGCGGGCGGGCGGGCGCCGATCGCGGCCGCGGCTCTCGCTGCAGCGCCGCCTCCTCTCCGCGTCGCAGGCTGGCCGGGCGGCCGTGACAATGTTACAGGGCTGGTAGCTGAGCGTCAGTTGCCGAGTCGTCTCAAGTGGGTGCTGCCGGGATGCTGCCTTGAGGGGCGGCGAGGAGACCGGGGAGGAGAAGGAGGAGGCGGAGGAGGAGGTTGTGCCGCGCTGGCTTGGCGCTGCCCGAGGCGGCCAGAATCCCTCCTTTTTCCGAGCTCCGGGCATGGGGCTCCTGGGGTCTGGAGACGGGGACGCATTTTCAGCTTCGAGCGTTTTCTCGCCAAGAAAATGCACGAAGCGTTTCCCGAGGATGATGGCTTTTGCTCCCCCTAGGACTCAGCAGTTGAAAATTTGAAGTGTGTTACTGATTCATCCTGTCTCTCTCTCTCTCTCTCTCTCTCTCTCTCTGTCATCACAGGTTTAAACTTACACGAATCGCTCTCTTGAGGAGGAGGGGACCGCCGCGCGATTGACACGCATATTCCTACAGGCATCCTCCCCCAGCCCCCACCCCCACGGCCGGATTCGGGTGGCTCCTCTCCGAGCTGAAATCCGAGAAATCCTTGGATCTTTCGTCTTATTAAAAAAAAAAAAAATCCAAGAACCATCGGCATTTTGCTTTATTGCTTCTTAATCGCAAGATGAAGAAGTTTTTCGACTCCCGGCGAGAGCAGGGCAGCTCCGGCCTGGGCTCGGGCTCCAGCGGAGGAGGGGGCAGCACCTCGGGCCTGGGCAGTGGCTACATCGGAAGGGTCTTTGGCATTGGGCGGCAGCAGGTCACTGTGGACGAGGTGCTGGCGGAAGGTATGTCGGACTCTTGCAGTGCGCTGTAGATTAAGATCTTGTGCTGATGCAGCAAGACTGTGGTTTTCTAGCTGTTCAGCGTATGAATGGGTTTTGACCAGTTGACCCTTCCAACCAGCCGGCTCCCGCCCCCAGGCTCCGTGAATCGTTGCCCTTGAGAAATTTAAAACTGAAATTAGAAAGAGACGGCTACTTGGGGGAAGGAAGAGGGGGGTGGGGGGCAAGGACAAGGTTCTCAGAAATTGTTACCTCAGTGGTCTATTATTTTAAAACACTGACAAGCGAATTCTTGTCTTTTTCAGTGGAATTGTGAGGATCGGAGGAGAAAAATATGAAAGTGTAGAGCTTCCTATCAAATGTAGGGTGGTGGGCTTGTCATCCTCTGAGAAAACTTGAAATACTGACGTGATGGCTGAAGGGTGGGGACACAGGATCCTTAAGCAGAGAGAGAGGTTTCTCCACCTCCTCCCCAACTTTCCCATGCCCGAGGAGCAAGGCACTGGGAGGAAGAGAGGATTTTGGGGGAATGGAATGTGTTTTTCTAAGATCCAAGGCTCTTGGTGGATTTCACTAGATTTGTTTCCTGACCCAGCTGTAATCAGGCCCCCAGGATATATATAATAGCTATGATACCAGAAATTATAGGAAGCAAATATCGGTTATTTTGAAAGCCATTCAGTAGGCCCCTCCATATACTGTTTTAGTTTTCATTTATTTTTCAGCCAGACCAGTTACTTGAAAGTGGCATTTGATTTGTTTTCTAATGTTGGAGAGGGTGTTATTTAGATCTGTGTAAATTACTTCAAATGTGTTCATCTCTCTCTCTCTCTCTCTCTCTCTATATATATATATATATATAGATATGTATGTAGATAGTATACCTATCTCCCCCAGGGTCTCTGAAAGTCTTTGCTTGTCTCTTGGTAACCTTAACCTCGACCTTCATAATTATGCTAGACTCATAGATTTCACAGCCCATTGCCTGCCTAGTGTGCTTTTATTTTTAATAAAAACAGCAATTTTCATGACATTCAGACTAATTGGATGGGACCAAGCTGCTCTAGATTGTGTTATAGGCTGAGAGGGGGAAGGGAAGGCCTCTGTTACTGCAACATGGTGGTAGTGGTGGAACAGTTTATAGCTGGAGAGGAAACCATTTACAAGCTAGGGGTCCTGACCTGAGCCTGGAAAATGCCTGTCATGGTGATTGTTGCAGGTGTGTAAGGAAGAAGCAGCTATGTTTGGCTCTCAGCTTGTATAAGCACTGGATTTAGGAGAGCCTCATTTTCTAGGGTTAGGGTTGAAGCCTTCACTTTAAAAATACATTTTTGAAGATCAGTTAACATCCTTGTGAAATTGTTTCTCTTTCCTGTTCTTAGTGTTATCTATTTGGACTTAATCCGGGACCTGAGTCACTGTCCGTCTGTATCCTGCCTTGTGGGCTTTGGTGCAGAATGGGAGATGCTTCTATGCCCGCTGCCAGATCCGCACCCTTGAGTCTGATCTGTCGCTTTCATCCCTGTGCCAAAGCCCTTTACTGCATTGGGATGGAGAGATGGAGAAAAGAGTGTGTAAGAGAGAAAGGAGGAGGAACAAAGGGGTGTAGAGCTCTTGCATCCCTTCCCCTCTGAATGGCCTCTGCTGACCTTATGGTTTAGGATATTGTCTCAGTATAAATAATGATCCTAAGCAGTACTGTCCTTTAGAGTTTGAGTGATTGGGAAGAGAAAAGGAAAAATTGATCTTTGTTATCTAGAATGTCCTCATTCATCTCAGAATTCATGGGAGAACTGAGAACTGTACAGCATGCATGCGAGGTTTTTAGGTGGAACATAGGGCTTGCCATTCTGCAGTACTTAATTTATTTGTTCATTCAGCTGTCACAGTGTCTGTCTGTGATATGCCATGCACTGTGCTAACCTTCAGGAATGTGATATTAAACTAGATACTGGAGTTTACAAACAACTTTAGTAGATCCTAATGGAAAGCCACCAGTTACAGTAGAGTTATATGTGCTGTCATGGAGATAAACTCAGAGTATGGTTTCCCCCAGTTTTAGAGAGCTAAGAATTGCTTTCTGCAGGAAGTGACTGACTAGAGAATGAGTAGGAGTTACCCAGGTGTGGTGACAGCGCGGACACAGACTCAGAAGAGCAAAAGAAGCTCTCATATAAAACTGGCCCTAGCAATATTAATTGCTCTCTTAATGTTCTTTGACTATAATTAAATTCAAATATGTAACGCTTATAAGTATGCAGTTATGTCAGAACCAGTATACAAAGTATATAATTGGATTAGATAAAAATGTTTATATTCTATACATTTATATATTATTTTTTTAAATATTAATTTTCCCTTTTGTTGACCTTGTTTTTTATTGTTGTTGTAGTTATTATTGTTGTTGTCACTGATGACGTGGTTGTTAGATGGGACAGAGAGAAATGGAGAGAGATGGGGGGAAGACAGGGGGAGAGAAAGATAGACACCTGCAGACCTGCTTCACCACTTGTGAAGCAACTCCCCTGCAGGTGGGGAGCCGGGGGCTCGAACCAGGATCCTTATGCCGGTCCTTGTGCTTCGTGTCACGTGTGCTTAACCTGCTGCGCTGCCACCTGACTCCCACATTTATATATTATTAATATAGGTCTGCTTATGTTCTTACCAGGTACTGACTACAAAGGCACTGCTAGGTTCTGAGGGAGGTCTGAGGTGTGATGTCTGCCTATAAAGAACTGTCAGTGAATCTGGGGAGACAAGGCCAGCACTCATACATACAGCAGCATGGTTGCCTGCATTGTCAGGAGAGTTGGGTGGATCTAGGCTTGCACACTGGATCTCTTCTTCACTAGCTATGAATCCCTGAATAAGAAGCCATTCTAGACTCTTGAGTTTGTTTGCCTGTGGCAGTGGCTTTCAAAACGTGGAACCCGAATCAGAAGTATTAGCTTCAGATAGAAGTTTGTTACAAAAGCAAATCCTCGGGTGGGGGAATAGCATACTGGCTGTGCAAAAAAACTTTTGTGCTTGAGACTCCAAAGTCCCAGGTTCAATCCCCCATGCTACCACAAGCTAGAGTTTAGCAGTGGTCTGGTTAAAAAAAATAAATAAATGAAAGAAAAAAGAAAACCAAAACCAAATTCTTTGGTCTCATCCTCGAAACCATGGTTGTGGGGCCTTAAATTCCTGGAGGAGATTCTGATAGAAATGAAAGTTTTAGTATCACTGTACAGGGTGGGCATGAAACTTGAGACAATGTATATAAATTATGTAACGTTTTTAAGGTGTTAGATAAATGGTGGGCATTTTCTAGCATTGTTACATATATGTACAATAAGAGTGGTGGGCAAAGTAAAGTCTAGTGTGGATGTGGCAATCTACATCAATCTCTTTGCCCTGTTATGAGTGGACAGTACTAAATAATATTTGCAGAAATATAACCAGTTTCTTAAAGGACCAGCAAAAATTTTCGGTAACCATGTTCTTTTCTGGAGCAGTGTCCTGCTCTTAAGTCTCCTGTGCTCACTTTTCCCAGCCTGTATTGTCTAAGGGTAATGAGAGTTGTGTAAGTGGCCAGGGCAGTGACCAGGCATTTTCTTTTTTAAAGAAATTAATTAATTTATAAAATGGAAACACTGACAAGACCATAGGATAAGAGGGGTACAATTCTCACCACCACAGCTCCCTATCCTAATCTCCCCCCCATAGCTTTCCTATTTAACCCCATGGGAGTATGGATCCAGGGTCATTATGGAGTGCAGAAGGTGGAAGGTCTCTGGCTTCTGTAATTGCTTCCCCGATGAACATGGGTGTTAACAAGTTGATCCATACTCCCAGCTGACCAGGCATTTTCATGGAAGGGTTGCCGCCAAATACAAACACTAGTAACGCCACATTCCACTGGTCATCCCTTTTTTCCTAATGTAGGTATTGGTCAGTGATTTGTAGTGAGTGGGCTGCCATCTTTCCATAAGCAGCAGAAGACATGCTCACATGATTTCTAACTAGTCTAGAAAGGGCCCATTTGTGAAATGAAGGCTGTAAGCCATGAATCCAGAGATAGAACTATTCTAAACTAGGTGCAGTGGGAAGTATTTTCTCTTCAGCTTCTTCAGTAAAGATGCCACAATGATATGCTAAATCATGTCTGAGGCAATTGGACATGTGATGTCAAGGGGAAATTTGGTTTAGGCTTTCAGAATGAGTTCACTGGCAAAGTTGGAGCAGTGCTGAAAGAGGGACTGAGAAACTGCTTTTTGTCACAGCTCCCCAGCTAACTGAGATCTTATATCTATCCTTTAAATCAAGTAAATGGGCGATGAATGCCTGCTTTGCTCAAGACACTCTGCCAGAGCTATATAAGTTCTATCTAAAGTGGACCAGGTGGCTGTCTAGAATGTTTTTCTCACCTACATTAAAGGAATCCAGGTCGAGGGCTAAACCTGATAGGTTTTTAACTACAGTGTGAGGTAGTGAAATGTGTGTGAAGTCACCTTAAAATATATACAGATGTATAATGTGTTGGTATCAACATGATCTATGCATGTATTCATTTAATGAATGTTTATTATTAGTACCTTCTTTGGGGCAGACATTCTGTTTATTTGACTCCAGAGATGCTAACATGTCGACAGAGAATTGAGTCTGATTCTTAGGGAGTTCAGAGATTAAAAAAATAACCCCCAAAACAGTTTCAGCACATAACATGATCCTTGGTGTATAGTAGATGGTAAAAAAAAAAATGTTATGAGAGGATAGGAAGGGCTTGGGGATGAGGGTTTATAGATGAAATGTGCTTGAATAGAAATGGGAATTGCCCAGCAGATAGTCCAGGTGAGGGCCATGTAAAACCTTCCAAGCAGGGAGAATAGCAGATGTGAAGTTGTGGAGTGGTGAAACTGTACAGTGATTCCAGGAATACCAACTAATTTAGTGTTACCATTTGGTTAGTGCAAAATTTTCTTCTAGAATTAAGGAAAGCCAAGCTTGGGATGGGAGAATAAAATTCTTCTACAGTTGCCCCCTGGCTGTGATAGCTACCCACTTTCTTCAGTGGCCTTTAAAAAATTATTATATATTTATTTTTAGACTTTACTTATTTATTAATGACAAAGATAGGAGGAGAGAAAGAACCAGACATCACTCTGGTACATGTGCTGCCAGGGATTAAACTCAGGACCTCATGCTTGAGAGTCCAATGCTTTATCCACTGTGCCATCTCCAGGTCCACATAATTTATTATCTTTTTTTTAAATTTTTAAAAAAATTTTATTTATTTTATTTATTTATTCCCTTTTGTTGCCCTTGTTGATAATTTATTATTTTTATGTGGTAGGACAGAGAGAAATTGAGAAGGAAGGAGAATAGAGAGACAGAGAGAGACAGAGACCTAAACCTGCGGCACTGCTCCAACATTCATGAAGCTTCCTTTCCTGCAGGTGAGGACTAGGAGCTTGAATGGGTTCTTATACATAGTAACACGTACACTCAATCAAGTGCACCATCACCGGACCCCTTCAGTGGCCTTTTGAACAATTATTGACTAGCTACCCAGTTTGCACTATTCACTGTGCCGCAACCCCATGCTCTATGTGGGGTGAGAGTGGTTAGTGTCTTGCTAAGGGTTGGTTTTGAAAAGAGGCAAGAGGCTTGCAGTAAAAACAAGTGTAGTGAGATGACCAGTATTACAGGAAGCTATAGGGAATAATCATCAGAGTCAAAGGTATTTTGGAGAGAAAAGGAAAGGAAACAGCTTTAGAGAGCTTTAGGACCAGGCAGAAAGGTCAGTTATAAGCACCTGAGGTCCTCTCTTGACACACACAATTTGATCCTTCTCACTTCAGATGCCTTTGCCTGCTGGGAAGTCTGGTTTTTTAGTGACAACTGCAGATTTTCAGGGGGTTGTTTGTGAATGGTGTTTTCTTCCTGGCTTTGGGTATGATGATGGTTATAGCTTTTCTAAATATAGCCAAATCTAGAATTCAGAAATGAAATCCAGAATAAACAATTGCACGATCGAAGCTTTTCCTATGGTGGTATTTCTAAACAAAGTCATGGTCATTCCGTGAATGATGATGCTGAGAGAGAAGCAGTTTCACATGAGTTTTAAGACAGGGTCATGGGGAGAGGTGTACACATACCTCAGTAGCTGAGAGACAGCACCACAGCTCACAGGAATGACTTGATAAATCAGTAAAATGCACATGAAAAACACCCCATACACCAGAGCAGTCATTTTAACTTGCATTATTTGAAAGTTGACTCTTAAGGGCTTGAGAGACAGGTGAATGTGTTAGAACCCCAGACTTGCATCCCTAAGGACCCAGACAGCCCAGGTTTAATTCTTGGTAGCACTGTAAGCCAGAACTGAGTGATCCTCTGGTTGTGTGTCTTCTATCTACCTACCTCTCTCTCTCTCTCATACAAATAATCATTGACAAAAAGATGGAAGTTGACTTTTCAGAAAGGGGACTGCCACTACCATCTACAAAACCTTCATTTTGTACATTTTGAATGATAAATGCTTTCTGAGCTTGCTTAAAAATTACTGTAAGGGTCAGCAAAATAACTTGGTTGGATGGTGTGCTGCTTTGCCATGTGTACAACCCAAGTTCCAGCCTGGCCCCCATTGCATTGAAGAAAGTTTTGGTATTGTAATCGGTCGGTCTCTCTCTCTCTCTCTCTCTCTCTCCCTATCCCTCCCTCTCCTCCCTCCTTACCTGTCTCTATCTAAAAAATACCAAATTGGGGGGGGGGGAGTCAGATTTGCATCAGAAACAATAATAATAAGAATGGTATTAAAATAATTTTTCTTCTTTTTTTTTTTTTCTCCTTCCCCAGTATTAAAGTTCTTTCTTGGGATGTAACAAAGACTCTCCAAGTTTACCTTTCTGGAAACTTTTTTTTTTTATTAGTGACTTAATATTGAGTTATAAAATTAACAACAAGGGTATAATTCAACACCATTTCCACCACCAGAGTTCTGAATCTTCAGTCTCCCCACTACAATACACTACAGTTCCCCTAAGGTTGTAGACATGGGCCAGCCATCATCTCTACAACTATCTGTTCACATTTATCCATAATTTCCCCCTTTTCCTTCCTGATCTAGCCCTCTCTTCCCCCTCCAAGCCATTCATGACACCATTTCTACCTCCATGTGTCCCTCTACTTTTCCTCTTCTCTCTCCGGGTGCTGATAGAGCTGGAGTTCCGAGCCCTCCCATAGTCTTCCTCCTATCACTTCTCCCCCACTGGTAGTATAGATCAAGGTTGTTTTTGGTTGTGCAGAAGGTAGGAGTTCTGGCTTCTGTAATTGCTTCTCCTCTGGACATGAGCATTGGCAGGTCATCTGGATCCATTTTTTAGTATGAAATGGAAGATCAGTGTTTGTTGACTATTCATTCCCTTATTCAGTAAATATCACTATGTCTCGCTATGTGAGACATGTAGAGATGCGTGAGACATGACCCAGCTTGGAGGAACTCAGTCATAGAACTTCAGGCACATGACACAGTTACTTATTTGTTTATTCCCTTTTGTTGTCCTTGTTTTATTGTTGTAGTTATTATTGTTGTTATTGATGTCGTCGTCGTTGGATAGGACAGAGAGAAATGGAGAGAGGAGGGGAAGACAGAGAGGGGGAAAGAAAGACAAACAACCTGCAGACCTATTTCACTGCCTGTGAAGTGACTCCCCTACAGGTGGGGAGCCAGGGGCTTGAACTGTGATCCTTATGCTGGTCCTTGCACTTTGTGCCACCTACGCTTAATCTGCTGCTCTACCATCTGATTCCCGAACACATAGTTCTAAGTGTGGTGGTGATGGCAGGATGTTAAGGGACTAATTAATTTTGGAGAATGAGAAATCATCAGAACTAGGAAGAATGGATATTTGAGCTGGCTTTGACAATGTGAACTTATTCCTTAGATGAACAGGGTTGGGAGGACAGTCTAGGTCAGGGGTGCTAAACATCTGCTAAGTAAATACCATTTGGCTATTTATAACATCATTTATGGATCATATGCAATTATTTTTATTTTTAAATTATTTATTTTATTTATTATTGGATAGGGACAGAGAAATTCAGAGGGGAAGAGGAGATAGGGAAAGAGACAGAGAGACATCTGCAGCCCTGCTTTACCACTTGTGAAGCTTTCTCCCTTCAAGTGGAGACCAGGGGCTTGAACCTGGATACTGGCACACTGTAATGTATGCACTTAACCTGGTGCCCCACCACCTGGCTCTGGTCATATATAATTATCAACTTAAAAATGAGCTCTCTGTGGGACCGGGTGGTGGCACACCTGGTTGAGCACATATGTTATAGTGCTTAAGGACCCGGGTTCAAACCCCTGGTCCCCACCTGCAGAGGGAAAGCTTTGCAAGTGTGAAGCAGTGCTGCAGGTGTCTCTCTGTCTCTCTCCCTCTCTGTCTCCCCTACCCTCTCAATTGCTGGCTATCTCTATCCAATAAATAAAGGTAATAATAATAATAATAATAAAGACTTACCTGTTAAAAAATGAGCCTTTTGTGGCTTGGGAAGTGGCACAGTGGATAAAGCATTGGGCTCTCAAACATGAGGTCCTGAGCTTGATCCCATCCAGCGTTACAAGTGCCAGATGATTCTCTGCTTCCCTCTCCTGTCCTCTTATAAATAAATCTCCAAAGGAAAGGAAGGAAGAAAGGAAGGAAGAAGCACTTAACGTTGCTATGTAAAAGGCTCCTGTTGCCTTGGCTGGGCCAGACCAAATGATTTTGGCCTGAGGGCTGGACATTCCCTTCCTCTGCTTTAGTTGGAGCGAATAATGTAGACACATAAAAAGGCAGGAAAGTACACTACTTTGGTGAGCTTTATGTTTTGAAATAGTATTCATCTATTATTAGTGGTCCAATAATGTAGCCTCTAGCCACATATTATTTTGCACTTAAATTATCTAAAATTAAATGCAGTACATTAATTAGCCTCTTCACATCCATCCAGTACCACACTGAGAACTAAGGGCTTATGCGCCTCAAGTTCTATGACTGTGACTTCCTCCAGGCAGGGTTGTGCTGTATTCATCTTGACGTGATAGCTGGCACACTAGCCACATTTCAGTTACTTAATAAATGTGTGACTAGTAACTACGTAGTTTTGGACAGATGTAATATTTCATCACTGCAGCAAGTTTGATTGGTTGGTGCTGATGCAGAACAGTAAGTAGTCTCTAAACAGCTGAGTATGTAGTTTATTCTGGATGGAATAGCATTCTCAGTTAAAAAGACTGCAATTCCTTTATGCTGGTGTATTTACTTATTCAGAAGTTATATTCATGCCCTGCTATCATTAGCTAATATCTGAAGGCCTGATATATAACTTAGGATGAAGTTTGTCATGTGTGAGAGTAGATGTGAATCCCTATTTTAACTAATCTGGATAAGGTCTTGAAGAATGCTTGTAATCCCTTATTAGTTTATGTATGTTTCTGCATTATTCTGTGACTGCTGAAGGGTATGCTAGGAACAGGAAGAAGCCCTGCCGTTTTTTATTTTTGTTACTCTAGTTGTTTATGTATGCGTGCATTATTGTTAACCCAGGATTTCTTTGTGAGAATCTTTTTAAGTCTATTGTTTACTTTATGGGGGTTGATTCATTTAAAACAAACGTAAGCAGTAAATCCACGCAAACACATGAACTCCATTATATCTGTCTGTGCTTGGAGCTTCCACTTTTCCTCAGGATTCCATCAGATTTGTATGAGGTATGTACTAATGGATCAGATTTGTGTAGAACTCATGAATTGAATGGGAACACCATTGTTGGACCATATATTAATTACTAAATAACTAAAATCATATTTTTTATGAGAGAGAGAGAGAGACAGAGACTGACAGATAAGACCAAGGTGCTTTTCTGTTTTGTTTGTTTTTGTCTTTTTGTTTTTATACAGTGCTGGGAATGTAGCCCAGGGCCTTATGCATCCATTGTTTGTGCTCTACTGCTGAGCCAGCTCCCCTGTTTCTAAACTATTTTTTTAGATGAAAATAAATGAGTAGAGTCTCATGTTTCTTCCTATACCTCAATGGTTTGTTTTGCTGTGCTCCTAGTTAGAGGCCTGTTCTGGCACAATGACTCTTTAGTTGAGTCAGGTGACATTTAGCGATGTCTGGAGAAGCCATAACACCGAAGCTTCCTTCAGTGCCTTGGGGCCCAGGTTCAAACCAGGGTCACACACATGGCAAAGCAGTGCACTTATCTATGTGAACTATTTTGGTGGCCTGATGTCTGGAGACATTTTTGATGGTTACAAGGAAGGGACTGATACTGGTATCTGCTGGGTAGAGGCCAAGGATATGGCTAGCCATTCTATAGTGCCACCTTACTCCACCCTCCACTGAAGTGAATCACTTGATCTTAAATTTCATTTTTTAGAATCAGTGAGCTAGTAATCTTTCACAACCTGCTATGGTTAAAAATCTTCACATAGTGGCCCTGGGAGTCGGGTGATGGGCGAGGTGTTGACTATCATTTATGAGTTCCTGAGTTTGATTCCTTGCATCTCATGTGCTAGAGTGGTGCTCTGGTGTTCATTCTCTTCTCTCATTATTAAATGAATATAATCTTTTTTTTTTTTTTTTTTTAAAAAAAACCTCACGGGGGTCAGGCACAGAAAGTTAAACGTACATGGTGTGTAGCTCAAGGACCAGCGTAAGGACCCTGGTTCAAGCCCCCAGCTCTCCACCTGAAGGGAGGTTGCCTCATAAGCAGTGAAGCAGGTCTGCAGGTATCTATCCTTCTCTCTCCCTCTCTGTCTTTCCCATCTCTCTTGATTTCTCTCTGTTCTATCCAACAGCAACGACATCAATAATAATAATAACCACAACAGTGATAAAACAAGGACAACAGAAGGGAAAATAAATAAATATTTTTTAAAAACTTCACTTTTTTTTTCTGTTAAAAAGCTGCTTCTAAAAATAAACCTGTAAATGTAAGGATGTAGAATGGCAGTGTGTAGGTCCGGGTTGAGAGCAGTTGTCACACTGCAGTGTCACAGTTCCTGACACTGACTGAATACAGGTTTTGAACTTTAAAAAATACTCTTCATATTCTCATAGCCAAGCGGCACGAAAGCATTACTGACGTAGTTCCATATTTGAGTTGTTCATAAGAAGCTGCCAAAAGGAAGGGCTATTCAAGATTGAGGCGTTATAAGAGAAAATATGGATAATCCTTTGTGCAAGGAAGAATTTTCCGAGTGAGAGTAACACTTGCAGCTAGATGTGATGGATTTGAGTTTTTTCTTTTTCTTTTTAAAGACAATTTTATATTTATTTATTTCTCTTTGACGGAGAAACTGAGAAGGAAGAGGGGTGAAGAGAGTGAGGGAGGGAGAAAACACAAGTGAGTGCTGCAGAGCTGCTTCAATGGCTTGGGCTTGTGAACCTTCCTCCACTCTAGCTGGGGACTTGAACCAGGGTCCTTACACACTGCAGGAGGTACATCCTATCAGTTGCACCACCACCTGGCTTCTGGGTTCAAGGTGTTTATTTGTTTGTTTGTTTTTTTACTGGATAGGACAGAGAGAACTTGAAAGGGGAGGGAAAGCTACGGAGGGGAGAGAGACACTTGCAGCAGTGCTTCACCACTTGTGAGGCTTCCCCCTTGCAAGTGGGGCGTGTAATGTGTGTGTTCAACCAGGTGTACCACTACTCCCCCTTCAGATTTTTTTTCTTTCAGCTATTGCTACTTGTTGATATAAATTTGGGGAAGTCATTTAAACAATGTGGGCCACCACTTCTTCATTAAAAAAATTTTTTTTTTTTTTATTATCTTTATTTGATAGAGATAGCCAGAAATTGAGAGGGAAGGGGCTGATAGAGAGGAAGGGAGACAAGACAACTGCAACACTGCTTCACCCCTTGCAAACTCTTCCCCTGCAGGTGGGGACTAGGGCTCAAACCTGTGTCCTTGTGCATTGTAATATGTGCACTCAACCAGATGCGCCACCACCCAGCCCCACCACTGTTTCTTCATTAGTAGTAAAACATCTTTTCTACCTCCAAAAAGATATTGTTATGAAGGGAGAGGATGGAGATGTATAAAAGACACCTTGCGCGGGCCAGGTGGTGGCACACAAGGTTAAACACACATAGTACGAAATGCAAGGACTCACTGCAAGGATCCATGTTTGAGTTCCTGCTCCCCTCCCTGCAGGGGGGAACACTTTCATGAGTGGTGAAGCAGGTCTGCAGGTGTCTATCTTTCTCTCTCCATCTCCCCTTTCCTTCTCAGTTTCTTTCTGACCTGACCTATTGAATGAAAAGGGAGAGAGAGACTGAAAGAGAGAGAGGGAGAAAAATGGCCTCCAGGAGCAGTGAATTTGTAGCGCTAACACCAAGTTCCAGCAACTGAAGCCCCCCCCCCCCCAAAAAAAAAGAACACTTCACCCTGTTGGCTATATCTAGTATGTTTTCGGTTCTGTTTGCAAACTATGATAGGTAAGTGATGCAAGACTTGTCTCCTGCCCTTTTACTTGCTATGCTATTACCAACACACAAGAAACCATTGCACCCACAAAACAGTAGCTGTTGAATTTCTGGGGTGTGTGGTATAGTCTATAGCTTCTGGAGGAGCTGAGGGGGAAAGGCATCTGTGAATACTGGGATAATTGGGCAAGATTTCATAAGGAAGAATTGCTCTTAACTCAGTCTTTTCTTTGAAGCCCTTTTTCGAGGAACTTGGTTTTAAGGAATCTAGCTAGCTCAGCATATTTGCATATGGTAGATTCTTGGTAAAGCTGAAGTAAGCATTGCAATATTTTTGGCCTTATTTTGAGGAACTAAATTGCCTATGTAAATAGATCTTATGTTCTGTTTATACCCAAAGCAAACATGCTTTTTCATTTTATATGATTTTGAATCACTCAGGAATAGCGAGTATTAAGGCATAGTAAGGTAATATTGGCTGCAACATTTTGTATCTACTTTCTATTATTATTACTTTTATTATTCTATTACTATTGCTGTTGCCATCAGGGTTATCACTGGGGCTTAGTGCCTGCAAGATGAATCCACTGCTTCTGGTAGCCATTTCTTTTTCTTTTTTTTTCTTTTTTTATTTGATAGGATGGTGAGAAATTGAGAGGGGAGGAAGAGAGGAGAAAAACCTGCAGCACTGCTTCACTACTTATGAAATTTCCCCTCTGCACAATGGGGCTAGGGGCTTGAATCTGGGTTCTTGCACATAGTAACATGTGAACTCAACCTGGTGCACCACTGCCTGACCCCCCTTCATTATTATTAGTAGTAGTTGTATGCTATTTTTATTATTGTTTATGTATGGTGTACATATTCTGAACAATCCCAGTTATATTGAGTTATATAGGTAAATGTCAGGAAAGAGGTGTCCTTATGAGTGAAATTTCCACTTTGGCAGAGGGTGAATTCCTCAAGTTGGAACAAAGTTGAAACAGTAAAAATATTGGGAATTTTACTTGAGGTCAGCTGAGTGAAATCAGCCTGAACTGGTCAGTTTTCTCCTTGGGATTTCAGAAAGCTTTGGCAGACAGTGGCTAGCAATGCCAGTTAAACCTTTGTTATTTATGATTTCTAAGGAGCTGCGATTCTTGGATGAAAGAGTTTATGACATTCCTATATTATAATAAAAGGCCAAGCTTGGCATTGATGTTGGATTATTATTTGTCATTATAATGATCCTAAATAATGATGTCTTTCATCTAGAACTTGAATCTTGGAGAAAGCTGTATAATGCCATGTAATTTGTTTGGTGCTTGTTTTTAAGAATGCTAGTAGCCGGGGGTTGGGCGATGGCGCAGTGGGTTAAGCGCATGTGGTGCAAAGCGCAGGGACCGGCGTAAGGATCCCGGTTCGAGCCCCCGGCTCCCCACCTGCAGGGGAGTCGCTTCACAGGCAGTGAAGCAGGTCTGCAGGTGTCTATCTTTCTCTCCCCTTCTCTGTCTTCCCCTCCTCTCTCCATTTCTCTCTGTCCTATCCAACAACGAATTGCGTCAACAAGGGCGATAATAATAGCCACAACGAAGCTACAACAAGGGCAACAAAAGGGGGGAAAAATGGCCTCCAGGAGCGGTGGATTCATGGTGCAGGCACCGAGCCCAGCAATAACCCTGGAGGGGAAAAAAAAAAAAAGAATGCTAGTAGCCATTGTGCTGGGACCTTAGAGTGAAAGAAAGGTTAGTCTGGTACTGAGCATGAAATTGAGAACAAAATTGTTGGTATGCTTCTAAAACCCCTTCTGTTTCATTAGTTTAATTCCCCCTGCTTAACACTTCATTCTATTTACATAACCACTGTATTCTATTTACATAACCTCTGTTAACAAGCACCACCTTCCCTCCAGGGCATTGGTGGTTTAGTGGTAGAATTCTTGCCTGCTCCGCCCCCTCTCCTTGTCATACCCTGATTTTCACCAGTCACTTTTCTCTCCACCCTCTCTGCGTTGCATCCTGTTCCCACCCTACTGGGCTAGTATATTTATAAGGACAAGATTGTTTGTAGTTAGTTTTAGCTTAGCTTGTTATAGATTGCGCTGCGTCCTGCATGAATAAAGAGATACTGCCTACAGCTCAGCCATGAGTCCCTGGTCATCTGTTACCCGCCCATGAAGCCAGCCCGGTGAAAACAAAACAAAATGGCAATTTTAATTAATTAACTAATTTTGCAGTAGTTTGTGCTAAACACTACATGTGTTATTTAATTTTCATGCAGTAGGAACTAGGCTGTATTATTATTTTATTTTTTTATGTATTTCTTTTTTCTTTTTCTTTTTTTCTTTCTTTATTGGGGGTTCATGTTTTATAGTCAACAGTAAATACAATAGTTTGTACATGCATAGCATTTCTGTTTTCCACATAACAATACAACCCCCACTATATTTATTTGTGATTTAATATTGAATCACAAAATTATAAGATAACAGGGGTATAATTCCACACCATTCCTGCCACCAGAGTTCTGTGTCCCTATTTAATGACTTCTTTCAGTAGAGGCAGAGAAAAATCAAGACAGGGAGATGGGGTAAGGGAAAAGAAGGGTGGAGGGGCACACTTATAGCACTGCTTCGCCACTTGTGAAGCTTTCTTCTAGTAGGTGAGGACTGGAGGTTTGAACCTGGTTCCATATGCATTCTAACAGGTGTTCTCTATCAGGTGTGTCACTGCCCAGCCCCAAGATAGTGATTCTTAACTCGTGTTTGGGGTGGTGAGCCAGAAGCTAGGGGGAGATAGGAAATGTGCAACTTTAGGTCTAACCAGGAGAGGAGAGCCTCATGAAGAGGATGGGGAGTGGTGGTTATACTCTTTTAAGAGGTATATTGGAGAGTTAAGGAATTGAGGTATGGGGAGCACCTGAGATTTATGTTTATTAAAGAAGATAAGACTTTACCTCTTATCCCACAATCTTGTTATCTTGTTGATCATTATTAAGTCAAAAAAAAAAAGATATGACTTTAAAAAGGTTTGTACATATGGAGCTGGCAGCTCAGTTAGATAAACTTGAGTGCAGAGAGGTAGTTTCCAAATATGATAGGTACTTAATTCTCCCAGTTCTTACTACTTATTTGAGAGGAAAGGTGGAAAGAATGCATCTTGATTAATGGCGTGGTGTGTGTGAGCTCTATAACTTTGTTGAAAGGTTAATTCCAGATGGCTCCCTGACCAGTTATGAGAATTCACTTGAAAAAGGTCAGGTTTTGATAATAAAAACTTTCTCAAAAAAAAAAAATATATTAATCATAGTTTTCAAATCAATGTAACATAAAATGGTTAGGTTAGGTGGTTATCTACACACCCGGTGATTTTGGAGTGATTTTAAGGTGATGTAGAAGAATGTCTGAACCTGTGTATTCAAATTCTGGTTTTAGGGCTGGCACATAGGATATGAACAAATTATATGAGGTGAGGACAGTAGACTGTATTATCTACTTTATCAGTGATCTTAGCATTGCTTCCCTTCCCTGAACATACCTTTCCATATCTGTCTGTCTTTCTGTCAGTCTATCTATCTATCTATATTTTTTTTCCAGAGCACTGTTTACTTCTGGCTTATGGTGGTGTGGGGGATTGAACCTGAGACTTCTTCGGAGCCCCAGGCATGATAGTCTGTTTGCATAACCATTATCTCCCTCCGCCCATCTTTCCTTATGTAATTATTGATTGGTAGGGATCTTGAAGACCACATCATCTTGAAGACCTCAGACATGATTTTTTTTAATATTTATTTTTTCCCTTTTGTTGCCCTTGTTGGTTTATTGTTGTAGTTATTATTGATGTCGTTGTTGTTGGACAGGACAGAAAGAAGCAGAGAGGGTAAGACAGAGACGGGGAGAGAAAGATAGACACCTACAGACCTGCTTCACCACCAGAGAAGCGACTCCTCTGCAGGTGGGGAACCGGGGGCTCGAACCGAGATCCTTACACCAACCAGTCCTTGCGCTTTGTGCCACTTGTGCTTAACCCTCTGCGCTACCACCCGACTCCCTCAGACATGATTTTTAAGTTGTGTATTTTTTTTTAAAAAAATTATTATCTCTATTTGATAGAGACAGCCAGAGGGAAGGAGAGATAGAGAGGGAGAGAAACAGAAAAACACTTGCAATATTCCTTTACCACTCGCAAAGCTTTCCCCCTTGTTGTTAAAAATTCGGCGGCTCCAGCTGGCCGGGCTGGCTTCACGGGCGGGTAACAAAGGCGGAGACAACGGCTGGGCAGGGAAGCTGTATTTCTTTATTCAGGAACAACGATTCATAAACTAAACCAAACTAATCACCAAACAGAACTCTGCTGTCTCTTTGCGCGGCGCAAGCACTCTCTCCAACTTTGTAACTCTCGAACTCTGGAACTCTGGCACTCTCTCACTTTGGAACCCTCTCTCGGGGTTCCTCGGGGTGGGGCCAGGCAGACCCGTGAAAACTAACTGGACTGATCCAATTCTCTTGGCGGGGGAGAACTAGAACCCAATGTATACAACAATTCCCCCTTTTCTTTTAACTAAATGGCTACAGTATCAAGGGTGTGGGGTGAACAGAAACCTATATCGTACAGGCATTTTTATAAAAAGAAACTGGCACAAACATGGAGAAACATGCAAGCAAGTAACAAGAACCAGTGTGCTGCTAAGGGAAGGCCTGAGGGGGCCATATCTGCCTCTGTAGGCTAAACTTTATCAGCTTAAAAAAAAACATTTCTTGTCTCTGGGGGGCTACTTGCCTCGACGGGCATTTGCATGGGGGTGGGGAACGGCCTAGAGTCCCAAAGGCAGCTGGCTGCAATTTACTTACTATGAAACAAAACTTGTTATTAGCATATTTCTAATAGAAAAGGAATTTGAGACTTACATAGCAACAACGTCTTTTTAACCTTTTGTTACACCCATTCAAGATGGAGTCAGGAAAGGAAACCTCAGGCATGAGAATAATTAGCATAGCCATTGTGCAATCTACCATTTCTAATAGAGAAGGTAATGGAGAGTTTTACACATCAATAAGTCTATTTAACCTTTTGTTTAGACCAACTTAGTTAAAATATATTGATTGTTAACTAATTTTTACCTCAGACTTTAAATGTAAGTTAATTTTATCTTTATGAGAATTACGTTGAAAACCTTTTTCATTTAACTTTGTCTAGTAAGAATTTAGCCTTAAAGTTACTGTTTACCAAACTTTAAACATACACATAAACATGGTCATTAATACACAAGGAGAGAAACCTTTGTTACGAAGACATGTCATTTTAAACACGAATTTAAATCTGTACTGTCTTAGTTGTTGGGGGGGGGGGTTCACCATCCGGAGGTGGCTTCCCGCGCAGCTTCACTTCTAGGAATTGCAGGTTGCAATCTCTGCATGAATCTCTGCATACTCCAGCTTGTCTGCCTTCAGACCGGACCGGCAGCTGGAGATCTTGTGTGCCCAGTTTCGGCAGGGAGTCTGGGGGTCCGGGAGGTCCGGGATCATTCCAGAATTTATAGCAAGAGGGCAGGCAGGCCAGTTTTGTAGAAGGCGTGGGCCTAGGTGCCCAGGGGTGGCGGCCATGATAGGCCACCGCGGCCCTGCCCCATGGCCCTGCCATGTCTGCTGCCCTGCTCGCAGTGGCCGAGCAGTGTGGAGGGATCACGCATCCAGTGCCCTGCGCCACGCGGTGGAGAGCCGGCTCCTGTGGGCTGGCCTGTGTGCTGGCATTGGGCTCATGTATGCTGGCATCGGGCTCTTGCGTGTTGGCATCGGGCTCCAACGTGCTGGAGTTGGGCTCTTGGGGCTCTTGTGTGCTGGCGTCGGCCTCTTGCGGGCTGCGGGGCTGCGGGGCTGCAGGTGCGGTGCGCGGGGTTGTCTGGGCGCAGCTGGCTGGCTGGCTGTTTAACCAGGTGGAAACAGCAGCTCCGTGCCTCGCCTCCTGCCCGCTGGCTATTCCCGCTGGCTGGTCTGAGTTCGCCCGAGCGAGTGGAAACCAGAGTGGTCCAGAGATAAATGTTCCAGAAACAGCAAAACAGTCTCGTGAAGAAAGAGCAGAGGCCTTTGGAGATCTCTTCACAAGCAGAAGAGAAGGCCATAGTGCATAGGTAGCCAAATTGTCTTTACTTATCTGAGAGATGCGCAGGTCAGGTCCACGTGAGCACCATTTGTTGTTAAAATTCGTAGGCTCTAGCTGGCCGGGCTAGCTTCACGGGCGGGTAACAGAGACGCGGAGACAACGGCTGGGCAGGGAAGCTGTATTTCTTTATTCAGGAACAACGATTCATAAACTAAGACAAACTAATCACCAAACAGAACTCTGCTGTTTCTTTGCGGCGGCGCAAGTACTCTCTCTTACTCTGGAACTCAGCAACCCTCTCTTACTCTCGAACTCTGAAACTCTGGCACTCTCTCACTTTGGAACCCTCTCTCGGGGTTCCTCGGGGCGGGGCCAAGCGGGCCACTAAAACTAACTGGACTGATCCAATTCTCTTGGCGGGGGAGAACTAGAATCCAATGTAAAGCATACAACACCCCCTACAGGTGGGGTTTGGGGGCTTGAACCTAGATCCTTTATGCATTATAACATGGGCGCTTAACCAGGTGCACCACCACCCAGCCCCTTGTATTTTTTCTTTATTTAATAACAGTGACAAGGATCAAATCCAGGGACTCAACACATCTAAGTTACACACTCTCTACCTCTGAGCTACCTCCCTGATGCCTAAGTTATGTAGTTTCTGTTGAGATTGTTTGGGACAAAAATAGGGTGGTGCTGATCAGGTTAAAGTGTTAAACTTGCGTAGCTGGGACTAAGACAACATTCCTGAGAAAGATTGTAAACATTTGCCTTATGCATGAGCCATACTGGGAGGTGCCATTATTAAAGGAGGTGAAAGATTCCATTTCTTTCTTTCTACTCACCTCCTTTCGGTACCTTTCCCTTAAGGTAGAACAGTCAGTATTACTAATTAGATGTTAGGGTTGGGGAGATAGCATAATGGGTAGACAAAAATGCTTTCATGCCTGAGGCTCACAGGTCCTAAATTCAATCCCTTGCATTGCCATAAATCAAAGCTCAGCAGTGCTCTAGTAAAGTAATAATAGTAATGATGATGATAAGAATAAGTGGGAAGTTAGGATAGATCTTGGGCTTCTGACTTAAGTGGATAGGTAAATAAAGATGTCAGTAAAAAGAAGTAAGAATGATGCATAAGGGATAGAGAGTGTCTTTAGTTTGCAATTTTTGAAGTATTATTTTTTATTTCTTTTACATTAGATAAAGAGGATTTCATGAAAGAGAGAGAAGTCAAAGCACTGCTCTAGTACACGCAACAGAAGGGCTCAAACTGGGAGTCTCAGGCATGTGTGTCCTTGTGTTCTACCAACTGACCTACTACTCTGGCTGCTGGGACTTAAAATATTTTGTTTACTAGTGATTTATAGTGGGTTACTAGATTATACAACAATAGGATATAATTCTATGCCATGCCTGCTGGAATTTACTTTTTAGCATCAAATCTCAGTCAAACTTAGGTAAAGATATAGTTTAAGACACTGTTGGATAGAGCTGGCCTGAACTTTAGAGAGAAATTTGGTGCAAGTGTCTTAGGAACACATACGTAATGTTAGTGAAGACTAAGACAGAATGAGATCCAACAAGGAGTCTGTGTAGAAGAAAGAAGTGGGTTGTCAGTTGATTCGTTGCGAGCATCAATGAAAAGGGGGCAGATGGAGGAAGAAGAACACACTTGGTGTGAAATCTCCCTCAGAAAGCCATTTCAATTTAAGGAATCCATCTTGCTTTATTTTGCTAGGTAATATGTGCAATTGATTCTCTTGCTTTTTGTTTGTCTCTACCTACTAGAATTTACCTCAGTTAAAGGAGAGACCTTGACTGGGGTGATTGAGTGAGCACATGAAGGAGACAGAGGAATGATCAAACATAGATGTAAAAATCTGGAAAATGTTTCATGAAAATTAATACTAAGTAGGTATTAAATAGTTTTAGACAGTGTTTCCATTTTATAAATAAAAATTTAAAAACAGTTTTAGAAAGAAGGGAGTGAATACTTGTAGGTTTGTTTTTTTTTTAGCATTCACACACATTGTTAAAAAATTATTATTGGATAGAGACAAGAGGAATTGAGAGAGGAAGAGGAGATAGGGAGGAAGAGAGACAGAGACACCTGCAACCCTGCTTCGCCACTCATGAAGCTTCCCCCTGCAAGTAGGGACCGAGGGCTTGAATCTGGGTTCTTGCGCATTGTACTGTAACGTGCTCTCAACCAGGTGTGCCACCACCTGGCCCAATTATGGGGAGATGACAAAATTTTACCTGTCTGCCAACAACTGTACTGTAAACCATTAACCACCCCACCATAAAATGATAAGAAGTAAAAAAAAAATTTTTTTTAAGAAATCACTTATGAACTTAGGAATATATTCCAGGTGAAAGTAAACTTCATTCACTATCCTGAGAGAAAGAGGAGAGAGAATAGATGTTGAGAAGAAATAGATCAGAGTGGGCAAGTTGAGGGAATCTTTTTGTCTCATGACTTTGTTTTCTATTGAGTGATGTAGAGATTAAATAGCGGGTTTGAAGAGGGGTAAAATTCCATACCATTCCCAACACCAGAGTTTTGTGTCCCTATCCCTTCTATGGGGAACTGCAGTAGTTCTCCTAAAATCAAAGATATGTGTTGACTATCCCATATATATCACTATCTATATCTATATGATTTTTTTGCTCATTTTTTTCTATGGTCCTACCTTCTCTTCCTTTTTATTTATTTATTTATTTTTAATATTTTATTTATTTATTTTCCTTTTTTGTTGCCCATGTTTTTATCATTGTTGTGGTTATTATTGCTATTGATGTTGTTGTTGCCGGATAGGATGGAGAGAAATGGAGAGAGGAGGGCAAGGCAGAAGGGGAGAGAAAGACAGACACCTGCAGACCTGCTTCACTGCTTGTGAAGCAACCCCCTTGCGGGTTGGGACCCAGGGGCTCGTACTGGGATCCTTAGGCTGAGCGCTTAATCCACTGTGCTATCGCTCAACCCCATCTTCTCTTCCTTTCTAAGTCATATATATCTACACCTATTACTACTTCTGAGCATCCTTTCTTTTTTCCTCTTCTATTTCAGATAAGAGAAACAGTACCAGACTTCCTCTGGTGTTTTCCAGATTTGCCTCTCTTTCAGTGATGGTATAAAAACAAGATTCCTGGTGACACAAGCTTCAGGTTCTGGTGGAATTTGCATTTAAAGCCCTCTGGTCATCTTCCTCTAGGGAGTATGGACTAACATTTTATTTATTTATTTATTTATTTATTTATTTATTTATTTATTTATATTTTACCAGAGCACTGCTCAACTCTGGTTTATGGTGGTGTGGGGGATTGAACCTGGGACTTCAGTGCCTCAGGCATAAGAGTCTCTTCACATAACCATTATGCTATCTAGCCCCATCCTAGACCAACATTTTTTTAGGGTACAGAAGGTGAGAGTTCTGGCTTCTGTAATTGCTTCTCTGCTGGACATGGATGTTGGCAGGGTGATCTATAACACTTGGGGAAAAGATAGTTTTTTGAGAGTCCATGAGTTTTTATCTATCTGAAACCAACTTTGGATAGGACTTTTATCTGGAATAAATTGTATATATTTCTGTCTTCAGGACTATTTGTCACAGAGGCAGCATATTATATAGATGGAATATTCTCTTGACTTGAACATATCCAATGATCACCGTGCCCAGTATTTTAAGCACATTGCTTCCTAGCTCTCTCTTCATATAATACGATGACTAGATGATGGTGAGACTGCGTTCCAATGTTAACACATTCATTTCTTTATTTGTTGAATGCTTTGTTACTAGAATGTTGTTTTCTTTTCATATAGATGGAATGCTTGTTTGGTGGCTGACCGGGTAGTTGCTCAGGGGGTAGAGCGCAGACTTGCAAGTGTGAGACCTTGAAAACCTGGGAACCACAGATAACCAGAGCAGTGTGCTGGCCTGTCTCTCTTTCAAGAAATAAATCTTATTATTATTATTGTTTTTTTACAGAATGTTTGTTTGAAACAAGTAACACAGTTTGCTCCCGGACAGAATGGTGTTGACTTGCTGTGCTTTTGAATCTCATGTTTATGCTTTAAACTATTTTCTGGTTCCTTTATTTTTTTTTATTATTTTTATTTATTTAAAAAAATATTTTTTTTATTTATTTATTCCCTTTTGTTGCCCTTGTTATTTTTATTGTTGTAGTTGTTATTGTTGTTGTCGTTGTTGGATAGGACAGAGAGAAATGGAGAGAGGAGGGGAAGACAGAGAGGAGGAGAGAAAAATAGACACCTGCAGACCTGCTTCACCGCCTGTGAAGCGACTCCCCTGCAGGTGGGGAGCCGGGGTTCGAACCGGGATCCTTATGCTGGTCCTTGTGCTTTGCACCACCTGCGCTTAACCCGCTGCGCTACAGCCCGACTCCCTATTTTTTTTATTTTTTAAAAAATTATCTTTATTTATCTGATAGAGACAGCCAGAAATCAAGAGGAAGGGAGAGA